>NW_020925707.1:1933504-1949699 GCF_003984885.1 Neopelma chrysocephalum
TATCGCGGAGCTGTAAGACGCCGGATTCAGCCTGGAACCGGTGTCAGGGAAACATGCGAACGGGAATAGGGAACTGTAAATGAATATTGGTAAGGAAACCCCTTATACCACATGGCTGGTCCTGGAAGCTGCCATGCTGCTGGACACTCCACCTCCCAGCACGACACAGCCAACCAGAAAGAGGGGAACGCCTCTTCTATGACGTAAACGGGGTTGAACCTTAAGAATGTTTAAAAAGTGGGACTTTTGAATTGAAGGGGGTGTTCCTGGAATCCTGCGTGCCTAGGACACCCAACACGTGTTGTAATTTTTCCTTTTCGTTTTATTCCTTTTGTTTTGCAAACTTTTGCCGTCTTTCTAAATTCAATAATTGAGATTTTTCTCATAGAATCCAAGAAGGACACGTAGCTTTCGAGACTAACTTCTTTTTTTTTTTCTTCTTTTTTCTTTTTCTAATGTCATAGATTCATAGAATCCTAGAATGGTTTGCGTTGGAAGGGACCTTAATGAACAACAGCATTTTGCTTCTTATGTCCCTTTCATATAGAAAATAACCTAAAGAAACAGCAGAGCATAGTGGTGTATGCATTAGGGTTGATGTGAGCGGTTGTTAGTCCTGGATAGATTATCGTAAACAGCCAACTATAAAACCAAAGAGAAGAGCAATCTAGATAACAAATGAAAACTAAACTGTCTTGTATCAAATTTTTTAGAGGAATATAAAGGATTTATAGCTAAGAAAAAGTAAATTTTATTTTCAGTAACCCAAAGGCCTTAATATTCAGAAGTTATTAAGGGGAGCAAAAAAGGAAAAAGAAAACAAGAAAAACCTGAAAAAAACTTCCAAACTCCTAAGTCCCCAAATCCAGTTCTTTTATTCTCTGTATGAAGTCTTTTGCCAGAGAGAAATCCAATTTACTATTACAACAACACTGGAATGATCATAGATAACATATGAAAAAACCTTTTTCACACAATCAAAATGCTGGAGAAGATAAGTTATTCATCCTAAAGGCCCATTTGAGCATTCTCCTTGTTACAGTTGAAATTAGCACTATGTTCTCCAGCTGTAATCGTTTGTACATGGTTAAGCCAGGCTTGGCTGTGTAGATTCCTGTATGATGGCTTAGCGAATGCTGCCTTTGGGTTACTGCAAAATGTACATCTCATGCGTCCAGGCTGCACTAACATTGCACCATGGCTGATCCTGTTCTCAAACTCCTCATCAGCTCTGAGGCCCCATACAAAATCTTTCTGTGAGAAGGACTGCTAAAGTTGAATGATGAAAGACTTACTCTGGCTATTTGTTGTAATGTCCCTCATACTTCCATATAATCCCTATTCCTGCTTTGCCTTGGCAAAATTGAGTCTCAAATATACCTGTCCAATAAAAAGTATTAGCAATGCACTCTAAAGTTATCATCTATTCTGGATTGTTTTCTGTCACTGAAAACAGAGATGCTGAGACAGCCCTGTTCTGAGCATGAATTAGTGTATGAGATGATTAAATGTAAAATAACTTCTTTACTAGTGCTAAGATACAAAAGCATAACTTCTTGCTATAACCAAGACTTTAAGTTTAGTTGCCAAAATTCCTGTGAACTTGTACTAGCAGGAGTAAGCCAGTATCTTTTTAATGTCCTTCGTTTAATCCTGCAATAATATATTACTGTTATTAATAATAAAACTAATATTCCTGCAGTTGCACATTTATCTTTACAACAATAACTGCTAACATAGGACTAGACTGAAAACTTGGAAATATCAATACTTAAAACTACGTATTTAGGGATTTTGGCTCCCTCTAGTGAAAAAAGGCATCAACGTTGTGGTGGCACATTGACTCGCCTTGTTGAAATACGAAAGGGAAAAATCATTCCAGGATGTTTAACTAATGCATTGCAGCGGCTCCAGCTGCTACACAAGGCGATCAGTGAGGGACTTGGCTGACATAATGATCTTAAACTAAAAGACACCTACATTTTCCTAAGGAGAATTTTTAAAATTTTTTTGTGTACAAGTACATAGAAGGAAAAGCTGCTGTAAGATTGACAGCTGTTGGTGTGGGGTTTAGTTGTGGGCGTTTTTTTGTGTTTATTTGGTTGGTTTTTTTGTTTTTCTTTTTTTTGTGTGTGTATGGGGGGTTTTGTTGTTGTTTTTATAATTTTTAACAGCTATTCCTTTTGCATTAAATTACATGTGAATACTCAAAATAATAAAAAGAATCAAAAGAGGAGGGGAATTAGGTGGAGTGTGGAAAAGAAGGCAGAATTAAAAAAACAAAATTAGATCCACTTCTGAATAGAAGTGGACTCTGGGTACACCTATTCTAGCTGCCTTGAATCAACTTAATTTTTCTTTTCTTCTTCCCCCTTTTTTTTTTTAAGAGTTGAATAGAAAAGCCAAGTGAGAGTGAAAAACGGAGGAATATAGCAATAGAACATGTCTAAAGAGAGAACAATAACATTGTCAATGAGACAAGATAATGACTATTGTTGCCAAATGTTCAGCTCAAGAATGGCTTGTCAGATCTCAAGCTCTGTTGGTGTGGTTTAAACTATTTATTTCTCCTAGTTGACACAGCTTTGCTTAAAGTGATTATAATAAATGGCAGAGGAACAAGAAGGTACTTTTCATATTGTCTGAGCAGGAGAAGTCTATTCTTTTTCATAATTTGTCAAGATTTTTTAAAATTTCCGTTTTTTTCCTTTTTTTTTTTTTAAAGTCAAGACATAAAAAGTAAAACCTCATTTCCAGTTTTCTGCAAATATCAAGAGAAAATAGGCTGTCAGGGTTTTTGTTCTTTTCATTCCAACCTATTCAGAATTTAATAAAAGAACATTTTAAGCAAACATAATTTTTCACAAATAAGCTTTATTTTCAAACACAATGACTAGCCATCTCCAATATATTTTTCATTGTATTATTCAGGAACATAGAGAGTTTAAAAAAAAACAGAAGAAGGGTGAGAAAAAGGACTAAATTCATTGCCTGTCTGAATACCCTTTTTAATTTCCTTTAGATGCATCTCAAGTAAATCCAGTTCCTTAATCTACTGTTAATTGTCCAAAGACATATATCAATTCCAACAGATGACTATTTGAAGGGTAAACAAGCATGGTCATTTTCTTGGCAGGTGCTCAGGTTTTTCTTTAATGGTGAAGTTATGGGAATTTATGTGTATTATGCAGGCAAATTGCTCTTTAATTTAGGCTCCTTTGAAAAGTACGTACATCAGAGTGTAGTAAACTACCTTGAATTTGAACACTTAAGTGTTCACAGGACACAATGGAGAAAGTAGGAGGAAGTAAATGCTGGAATAAAAGTCCACAGAAACATGTATCAAGGAGCAAAGCTCGGAATTCCTAATGTGGTAACTTATCTATAGGCATTTCCAGAACATATGGAACTGCTTCCAGGAAACGAACTGTTTTTTCTTCTGCACCACACAGGACTAATAGTGCACAAGCAGAAATGTCTAGGCAGGGTTTTTCTTTGGGTGAGAGAGAAAAGCTTAAGCCTGGTTTTATCAGAAAACTGATTACCTAGTCTTAGGAAACTGCCTGTCCACAAGTGAAGGTGTCAGTAAGAAAGAATTCATGATGCCCTTTACCTGTGGCTGGAGCTGCACTTTTTTTTAAAAAAAGGAGAAAACTGATTGTTCTACTAGGAACTTGAGAAGGGCTTATAAGAATGTTGCAATTTGAAGTCTCAGATGATGAGCTGCTCACGACAAGCTGTCTCTTTTAAGTAAAGGTGCAAGAACAGACTTGGGAACTTGGCGTGTTTTCTTCAGAGACAGAATGACAGTGCTAGGTTTTCCTGCTGTATGAGTAGGACTGAGTTCAACAGAATGAAAAGAATTTTGTAGGAAATAAAAGGTAGACCAACTGAAAGCTTTGCCTCAAAAGAGTATTAATTTACATTTGCTGCTTAGCAGAGCATAATAGCTGTTGACAGTAGTATACGATAGAGGAAGGTTGAAGAGTAAATCAAGTTTGAGTTAGGTTTCAATGTAGTCAGTGATTATAAACATGCAACAAAAGAAGCTTGTTCTGACAGGTGAGATTTTCACAATTAGTAGAAATCAGGGAAGATGAAATTGTGTAACATACTGAAGCTAGATTGTAAATTATTCAGTAAAATACTACAGTGGATTTTAAACTACTTAAGCCTGATGTGATTTATGTGGGGTGGTGTAATAATTTCTAATAATATTTAAAATTTTAATAAAATAACTTGCCAAGGTGCTTAATTTTCTGCTAAACATTACAAGAAAGACAATTAATTTTCCTCTGTTGTTCCTAAGCTTCAGTTGTGCAGCTGAATTACACTTTCTCCATAACTGAGGGACTAAAACCATGTCAAGGAAGCTAAAAGTAGAGTTTGTGAGAGGAACGACCGAAGCACTATAGATCAGAATAAAAAAAGGCATATGTTGTCAATGGAGAGTAACCAAAAATACAATACTTGTGCACAGTGTAATAATTCCAGGTCTGTGGAATATTGTTAGTCATTGACCATACATATACATTCTCCATTCATTCCGAAAATGAGGCCTAGATTCTTTTAACAACTGCTGTTTAAGAAATAGGGAAACACATTGCAAACATTGTTGGTGTTTATAATGGCCAAGTAATTAAATGGACAAATCTAAGAACTCTGAATAATTGTTGACTTGAGCCATGTGGGTAATATCTTTCCTGTAATTAACCAGAGTAAAAGAAAATACAGACACTCTAATAATAAATTTAAAACAACTAGACTTTCTGAAACAGTCACTTTTGTCTCTCCTAAACAGAAACTTTTCCCTTTTTGTCTTCCTAAGAAATATGAAACTCTGAATTTTTAAAACCATGAGATGATGTATTTTACCTGATTTTTATCTCTTTTTTTCAGTTATATGGTTGTACTATAATTTTGAGGATGGAACAAATGCCCTGCAAGGAAAGACTGAAAGAGCTGGTAGAATAGCTTTTGGAGAAGAGGGATGAGGAGTAATGCAATCAAAGCTTACAAAATCATGAAAATGGTGGATAAGGCACATAAAGCAAGTACTATTTTTGTCAAGTCTTGGAATAAGAGGCACTAATTGAACTAGTAGGAAATAGCTAGGAAGAAAAGCATTTAAAACTTAGAAAACAAAGCACTTTTCTTTTTTCCTACAAAACTGGCAGTAGACTGTAGAGACACATAACATCAAGAAGTTCAAAAAGGATTTTAAAAAAAATCACAGACTGTGGTCTGTATTAAATATGAAGTGGAAAAAGGTAGGGATATACTCTAAATAACATCTGTTTTTACTGCTGTCAGAGACAAATGGAGAGGATGGACCCCTATCCACATTCTTAATAACTCCTCTCCTTTTCTAAGGAATGCTCTGTTTTTGCACATGACTTCCAACACACTTGTTTTCCATTGGATTCCTCTCTATCTTCTTCAGGCTGTCACTTTGCCAGTGACACTGTTTCTTTCTCATACTTATGTGCTGTTTGGCTGGGATCATCTACTCAAAAGCAGCCTGGGTGACCAAGAAGCCTGGAGCAGATGCCTAACCTGTTTGAAACACCTTTCTGCTACAGCAACAAACAGAATTGGCAGTAGGTAGATCTGGGATATGTGTGAAGAAAAGTGTGTGAAAATGTAGATCTGCTGTCTACCGATCTCTGTTCTTTATTTTCTATCATCTGCAGTCCATTTCTTCTACTTGTAAGTAAGCAGGACATTCCCTGCTGCACCTTTTTTTTTTCCTCTCTCCCCTGTAACATGAAGGTAGTTTGGGTTTTTCTTGGTGCTCCTTGACATCGTAGAATAACTGACACAGAGATTTGAAGAAAAGCACAATTAGAGCAGGGAACGTGCTTGGGTAGAGTAGAATATACAGCCTCTTTGTGAAATTTTTGCATCATTAACCTTTTAACAGCTTACAGTGAAAGAACTGCCAGGAAACAGGTCTAGGCAACACAGTAACTTCTAATTCTTCCTATATGATATTGTATCTAAGCTCCAGGCTATTTGGAAGCAAAGGTATTCAGGTACTGTTTACATTTTGTGGACTATCTTATTAGAGCTGGATTCAAAAATGACTTTTTTTCACTGAAAATGAATGGTCAACATGAAATAGGCTATTTTTTATATTAGCAGTAGGAAGTAGACATGCAACATTTGGATATCTGTATAACATAAATCATGGAGTTTTAGGAGAGATTGAACTGATTTCATGTTGCAACTTATTTTTTTCCAGCTATACAGAAGTAAATAATTATCTTTGACTTTAGTATCTTAGCTTAGATTGTTCCAGAGGTAACTATGTAGATTTTAAAATATCAACCGAACGTATCTACACTGTGTCAGCTTTTCTAAGATAATGTCTACGTAAAACTTACAAAACAGACTTTATAGTGTTTCTTTGATTTTATAGGGTTTTTTTGTATCCTTGGATTAATATTTTAAAGACCTTAGTTAGATTGTATTTTGCACAAAAAATCCCACTTAGATATTAAAATGGGATTAGTAATTGTCTTAATTTTGTTCTGTAGCTTCTCAGCTGGGAGCATCAAATTCCCTTGTGAGGAAAATGTCTTTCTTAGACAGTTTTTATTTCAAAAAGGAAGACTGATTATGGTTTGGTCAGGAGTTGCACTACTGAGGTGCATAGCAGAACAGTCAACAGCAGCTCTGTTAGCGTGAAGCATCTGTTTGCTGTTTCAAAGAAATTGTCTTTTCAATTTTTCTGAGTTGAAGTTGCAGTGTTGGTCCCTACTGCTGGAGTTGCTTAACCCATGGTACATTCTACAATCACTCAGACACTGCCTAACCATCTTGGGACTGAAATTTTGAGAAGGTCTTCTGCACATGCAATTGATGTTACTGAAAGGAACATTTTGGTTTACCTCCTCTGACACAAGCCTTGCCTCTTCACCAAGTTCATCTAACTCACTGAAATGGCTCTTCTCTACTAAATAAATTCTCCAGCATTTTTTTTCAGTTAGATAGAAGTTAAGTTGTGGTACCATGAAGCTGAGAAGACAGGGAAATGAGAGAGAAGTGGAATGTTTTCCCCACAGCTTCTTGCCTTGCTCAGCTCTACTTGAAGGTGCTTCTAAACACTTAGAGAGAGAGTAATATGTCTGATCCTAATAGATATAGGTAGGGACTAGGTATAGGCAGGCATTAAGTCTAGGTTGTTGATTCCTAGAGAGGAAAACTGAAAGTGTCTTGCTGCTTCATTTGAAGTTCTTTATGTAGTTCAATATCTAAATCTCATAATTTCCCAATATTTGCAATGATACTATGAGGATAAAATGAATTCAGCTACCTGAGAGGGCTGGAAAGGAGTCTGATGATATATAGTCATCAAAAGTTTCTGAGATACAGGCTCTCAGGCTGCAGATAATTCTTCATCAAGTTGCCTCTAGCTCACAAAATAGTACATTAGACCATATATACACTTCTGAATAACTGTGTTTTTTTGCAAATAAACAACAAGTGATTTTACAGTGTTGCCAGTATTTCTGCAAGTGCAATCTAGAGAATCAGCGCTTAAAATAAAGCCTGATAATTTAATACTGAAACAGTGTGCTACATAAAGTCAAGGGAAATGCTGGTATTATGTTACCATGTTATGTTCTATTGAATTGATTTCTGCATGAGACATTAACAATCTGATTGGTATCCATAATGTGGCAAGATTTTGTCATCTTTTTCAAATTTTTTAAATGTCCATTTTCATATTATGTATTTAAAACACCTTGGAAAGAGAGGTATTATCTCAAACAAAACCAGGCTTTCAAATAACTTCTTCAAAGGTGAAGGAGGAGCCATTGTGTTTGACAGTCAGCAGTTTCTGATTCTTTGATTTCATGCAGTTAAGTGGGCTTCTAGGGCTCCTTGCTGATGTGAATATGAACTGCTGTTTTCTCCTTACACTTCAGATAGGATTATATAGTTATGGTTTAGTTTAATTAGTCCTACAAAGAGCAAGGAGTTGGACCCAAAGATCTTCATGGGTTCCTTCCAACTTGAGATATTGTATGACCTTGTGATTCCATGTGTACAGCCTGGATGTCACTGTTCTGTCAATCAGGTGTAAGAAAAAAGTAAAAAAAAATGCCTCTCCATAACTGCAATCAAGCACCTAACCACAGTAAAGCAATACCACAACTACTTTACATGCAAATCCTCACACAGTAGCATTGGAGAACCTAAAACTTGGATTGTAGATCGCAAAAATAGGAAAAAGGAAACTAACATGGCATATATACCACCATCTTAGTTTACAAATATCTTGTTCCCATGCTATTGTGTGTTTGTAGATAACACACAGCAAAGCATGTCCAACAGAAACACCGTCATCATCCTGCTTTTTCTTGTTTCAGTGCTTTAAGAAGTAAAATAATGAAAAGTGCTAGGCATCAAAATGACTCCTGCTTGGGAAGAGGAAGATCTTGACTTGCTAAAGAGCATATTCAGAATATGGAATGAAACAGAATGGAATTTTCAGATCAAGATAAAAAGTTACTTGCATAAATGGATAGTTCATCATGACTATTAGAAAATGCCTCAAAATTCTCTTCACTAAAGAGAACAAAGAATTTGAATTTAATGGTGCAATATAAATCCAGAGTATTTAGCACAACAGTGCTAAACTTGCCAAGCATCCCAAAATACTAATTGCTTTGCCTTTTAGTCTGTGTATACTTATTTCTATAATCTTTGTTCTGGAGAGTGTGTCAGGAGACTCTCATCTTCTGTGACCTCTTAAAAAGATGACATTTCATCTTGCTCAGCACTTTTTTTTTTTCTTTTTCTCTAGCCTATACCTGTCCCTCTAATGAAAAGCTGTGGAGTTTCTGTATGTGAGATGAAAGAAGGATGAAAGAAGGCTGAGAAGTCCAAATCATGATTTGTTCAGTTGCATCTCACAAATAGCAGCCATATCTGTTGTGTTTGTTTTTAGGGCAACCTTACCACTTTTCCCAGTTCTTGGCCCTTCTTCTTTGTTCTTTTGTATTATTCTTGGAAGAAAGTAAAAGTTTAAGTGCCTCGAGATCCTGTCTTACAAAAATCTTTTGTCTCTGAAGGATGATAGATTTGGAAAGAAAACTAGACTTAAAACAAAATTACATTTTTCTTTTCCAATTTTATTGGGCAAGCTAAAACAGGTGAAACTTCTGACATTGTCAAGATTGATTGTCCACTGTGAGTTTTGAATATCTCCCTTCCTGAAGGAATTACCTACTGAAATGCTGAGACATGATTTCACTAAAGGTAAGTTGCAAGGATGTGTTAAACCCAAATCAAAAGTTCCAAAATAGCACGCCCACGAGAGTCTCCATAGTCCCTTCCTCCTTGACCACACTCTGAAGTACAGCAGAGGAGATCCTTGGTGCAGATGATATAGCTGAGACACTGGAACAATTCTGGATGAATGTAATAATAGCCTATTAAAGAAGAAACAGTGATTTTTGAGATGGCAATGTCATGGATGTTCCTTTGTTACTGACATGGCTCCTCCTTATTTGTGAGTCTAGGCAAACCATCTCCTGCTCACTGCTGTTTAAAGCAGTCCTGGTCTTTGTAGCTGAAGTGAACATCAGCAGCTAGTCAGGTCAGAAATGAACCTAAAATACCAATACAGGTCTCTCCAAGCCTATTGCTAACGTTTTAAAGTCTGGGTGGCATTCTTTTTTTAAAATTCTGGATCCCAAAAAATAATATAATGGACTTTTTCAGAATTGCTAACATTTTTAGATCTTTTATAACAAAGTAAAATGTGTTTAATTAAAGTTAGCACAACTCAAATCTTCCAACTAGTAGGAAGAGTAAGGATTTTTCTTCGTTATGATTAGTGAAAGTAATTTCCCTTTCCTGACAAGTAAATTTGATTTGTCCACCTTTAACTAGACCATGAGATAATTTGCTTTTTATGTGTGAGGCGTTTGTTTTGTTTTCTAGGAGGTTAGGTTAAGGCTGAGAAATCAAAGGGAGATAGATGGGAAAAGCATGTTAAAACTATGTAGGACCTCTTAATTAAACTCTTTAGGATCCTTTGCAATTCTGAGTGCCACATGTCGTGAACACAGCTGTGTCCATAGAAACGAGAGACCCCTTGACTCTACAGACAGCTGATCCTCAAGACTGTTCAGCCAGTGCTTCCAGGATGTGTCAGATTGCTTCCATTGGATGGCAGCATTGGCAGGTTTTACCGGCACTGCTGGACTGAACTGGGATGGTGGAAGTGCAAGCAGACATTTGTGCTTTGTGTCGCACAGGAGAGTAAGGCCTGGCATAAAGAGCTGGAATTATGTTTTAAGGCCCTGCAGCAAAATTCCCGTCTGTAAAGTACTAAGAGAGCCTGTGAAAAGACATTTATGAAAACTGGTCTGTAGAAGTGACATAAGGTGCATCTGTCATCTGAGTGGAGAAACTTGTGAGAACAGCTCTACAGTGCTGTCATTTCTAGATTTTTCACAGTTGCTTACTTTCGTGGTATTTAGAAATGAGAGCTCAGTGCAATTAGTTATTTTATCTTCAAAAATGTTATGACAGGGAAATGTGTTTCCTTCTTTCCTTCACACCCCTGTTGCCTTTCTGAGAGTGGCTGTGTTAAATGTGGAGCTTGGTTGACTGGAAGTAGAATCTAGTATTTTTCACTTTAGAGATTATTGTCTGAAGAATTTGTGAATTTTCTTCTGGGATCTCTGTGTGATACAATAGGATGATGATGCCCTTCATACAACCAAAATGAAATATTCCTGTCAGTTTGGTCAGTAGGTGGCATTTGAGTTCACTAATAAAGCTCAAAGCTTCAGGCAACTACTTACAAATCTATTCCCATTGTGCCCTATGAGTCCGTAAATATAATTTTTATAACTGTAGTACTGTTGATCTGATTTTATTAAGCAAATTTAATAACATCACAAGAAATATAAATTTACAATTTTCATGTGTAGCTCATATTTCTGAAGACTACTAATTTCTTTGGAAGCAGGTATTATAACCTATGCAAATCAATTTTGTAATTTTAATTTTGACTTTCTTAAAAATAAAGAATGCAAGCCTTTGCATTTGATTTATACCTTATTATACATTTCATTAGTAAGTAATTTTTATACAGTATGGTAAAGCTGATATTTGAAGTGGAATTTTATATTGACTTGAATAGCCTGTAGGCTAGTAGTAGTATGTTGACATTTACTCTTAAGCTTTAAAAGTTAATAAATTTATGAATGAGATGTCTCAGGAGCCTTCCAAGTGGCTCAGTTTGGAAATTGCATGTTAAAATCATTGAAATGGCAATTTTAAATTAATTGTACTCTCTCTGTGCCCAAAGAAATGCATTAAAATAGGTACCTGGTTCCTATTGGATTATAGCTTGATTACTGGTATGCAAGATGCTATTTCAATAAGCTAAATATGGAGCTAAATAAGTGCAAGGAAGACTCCCTGGTCTTATCTAAATGCAAATATATATGGTTTTATAACCTATATGATCTCTGCATTGATGAGATTCACTTTTTGTTTGACTGCCTGAGCTGTGCTCTAAGCATTCTGTGCAGAAACCTGGAATTCTTCTCTGGTCAGCCAGGAGCTTTTTCCACTGAATTTTGTGTTGCTGATTTGCTATGTTCTTAACTGTGTTGCTGGTGTTCCAGTGTAGATTCGGACACCTCTGGTTTTTGGTAGTTTTGGACCATGGCTGGGAATTTATTTTGTCTCAAACTGAAATAAATGAGACAAAAATTTATTGTTTTCCATGTCAAGCTTTTGAAGTTGTGCTGCTCTGCTGATAACAGAATGTTGTATCTGCTTCTACGAACGCTTTTGGACTGATGGATCATTCCAGCTGCCTTCTCTGCTGCTGATCATTGAGCCACTCTTGTTGCCAGCCCTGTGTCTCTGCCCACTCAGGACCCTGTACATCTTTGGCTAACATGAGCTTTATTATATTTGCTTTGTTTGTAATGCAGAATAAAGAAAACCTCAAAAACAACCACCTTTTATTTGGTGCTGAAAAATTTTCGGTTTTGGTAGTATTTCTGGCTTGCTCCTGTGTAGTTCCTGCAACACACCACAATTAGCCAAAGGCAGGTCAAAAGCCTCTGGGTAAGAATCAGAGACTGAGGCAACAAAGGCAGCCTCATGGTTGGTGTCTACACAGGCTGCCCAGTGAAGGGGAGCCTATTGATGAAGCCTTTTATGCTCCAGCTGCCAGAGGCCTCATGTTTGTATACTCTGATTTTGCTGGGGGACTTCAGCCTGGAGACTCCTGGAATGCATGAGACCACCTTAGGAACCTGAATGTAAATAAGCCTGTGGGACTTTATGAGATTCATCCCAGACTCCTGAAGGAATTGGCTGATGGAGCTGCCAAGACACTCCTCGTGATATGGAAAAAGCATGGCAGTCAGGTGAAGTCCCAGGTGACTGGAAAAAAAGGAAACGTTGTACCCATCTCTAAAAAGGGTAGAAAGGAGGACCCTGGGAACTACTGACCTGTCAGCCTGACCTCTGTGCCTGGGAAGATCATGGAAGATCCTCCTATAAGCTCTGCTAAGGCACATGGAGAACATGGAGGTGATTAGAGACAGCCAGTACAGCTTCACCAAGGGCAAGTCCTGCTGGACCAACCTAGTGGCCTTCTATGATGGAGTGACTACACCAATGGACAAGTGAAGGGTTACAGACGTCATTTATCTGGATTTCTGTAAAGCCTTTGACACAGTTCCCCACAACATCCTTTTCTTTAAATTGGGGTGAGAAGGATTTGGTGAGTGAACTGTTAGATGAATAAGAAAGTGTCTGGATAATCACATCCAGAGGGTAGTGATGAATGGCTCAGAGTCCTGATGGACACCAGTGACAAGTGGTGTCCCTCAGGGTCCATACTGGGACCAGTGTTATTTAATATCCTCATTAATGACATAGATGAAGGGATCAAGTGCACCCTCAGCAAATTTGTAGGTTACACCAGCTGAATGGTGCAGCTTACACACCTGAAGGACAGGATTCTATCCAGAGGGACCTGGACAAGCTCGAGAACTGGGGCCATGGAAATCTCATGTGGTTTAAGACGAAGTGCCAGGTGCTGCATCCAGTTCAGGGCAAACCCCAGTATCAATGGAGGCTGGGGGATGAACAGATCAAGAGCAGCCCTGATGAGAAGGACTTGGGGGAGCTGGTGGGTGAGAGGCTGGACATGAGCCAGCAATGTGCACTCACAGCCCAGAAAGCCAAGTGTATCCTGGGCTGCATCCCAATTGGGATGAGGGAGGTGGGCAGGAGGTGAGGGAGGTGATTTTGCCCCTCTGCTCTGCTCTGGTAAGACCCCATCTGCAGTGCTGCATCCAGTTCTGGGGTCCCCAGCACAGGAAGGACATGGACCTGTTGGAGCAAGTCCTGAGGAGGGTCACCAAGATGATTAGAGGGATGGAGCACCTCTCCTATGAAGAAAGGCTTAGAGAATTGGGTTTGTTCAGTCTAGAAAAGAGAAGGCTTTGAGGTGACCTAATTACAGCCTTTCAGTATCTGAAGGGAGCATACAAGAGAGATGGAGAGAGGTTATTATTACAAGTGACAAGACAAGGGGGAATGGCTTAAAACTGAAAGACAATAGGTTTAGAATAGATATTTAAAAAAAAATCTTTACTGTGAGGGTGGTGAGGCACTGGCACAGGTTGCCTAGAGAAGCTGTGGATGCCCCATCCACGGAAGTGTTAGAGACCAGGTGGGATGGGGCCCTGAGCAACCTTGTGTAGTGGAAGGTGTCTCTGCCACCTGTCAGGGGAGTTGGAACTAGATGATCTTTAAGGTTCCTTCCAATGCAGACTATTGTATGATTCTATGAATTCCAAAATCTCAAAGCATGTACATTTCTCTGTCATTCTGTGACATAACTTACTAGCTGTAATTTCCATGAGACATGGAATGGATGGAGGGAAGATAGCATCAAGTGAATTTTTCCGTTTTTTCCCTTTCTTTTATGTATTTTATAGTTCAGAGGTGAATGTTGTCTGTAATAGACCAGGCACTAGGGAAAAAAATACTGATTTAGATGAAGATTGACAACTAAAAAGATCTGCATGTTCAGTTGGTTACAGTCACTAAATAATGACGTGCTATTATTATCAAGGTAGATTAAGCCCCTGTGCAACTTAAAATAATGTGCTGCTGCTTATGAAGAGAGAGTGTTAACCAGATAAAAGCTTTAGCTCCTTCTAAGAGCAAGTCTCTTTTCTATTTCTCTTCAGAAAATTGTTACTTCACCCTTTATTACCGTAGTTAAAGACACATGTTTTTTGTTGTCAATAAAGATAAAGGCTTTATATGATGAATACTGAAAAATAATTGAGAATGGCATACCAATTCTATTCTTTTGCATTGGGTTAACACTGAAAACTTGGACAAAAATCCACATTTAAAAATAATTATTGTTAGGAAGCAGTGGAGGGAAACTGTGTGAATGACAGAATTGAGTTTTGACAGATTTATACCAAATCAGGTATTTTTCAAGACCCACTTAGTCTGAGTGCCTTGAATCTCAATGTTGTTAGCAGCTGATAAAGAGAACATAAAGTAGGTAGTTGAATGAATCTGTGGCCAGCTAAGATGAAGAGGTGAAAACATCACCAGAACTTTGGTCACAATATTCAGGTGCTTCTGCTACAGAAAGATTTGCCATTCCTTATCTGAGCTGGAGGCTTCTCTTTAACTATTATTTGAAGAGAACTTCAAATGCATTGATGAGTAGTCAGCATGTAATTTAATAGATTACAGAAATACTCATAAACACTAAATGATTCCTTATAGATGCATTTATAATCTAGAACCAGTCTGTTTAAAGAATGACACTTAAATTGGAGTTAAAGAAACATGGAGGGAAAAAAGTTGTTTCTCTCCATGTGAAGAAGAGGTAGAATGAAAGCAACACAGATTTGTGTGTCACTTGTGTGTCAGCTGTCCAAGGTTACTTTGTGTGTTTGCTTAATGGTACTTTTTGTGTCTCCAGAGCTATTTTTTCCTCTATGATATGTTGCACAATGATAGCTTGTGGAGGTGCTTGGGGAAGGATGTTCTCTGTGCAGTGCCTGGAGTTTACTCTCAGTCCAATATCAATTAGATTTAATGAGCTTTCCAGAATATTGCAAAGGCTGCTTTTTTCATAAAATTTATGGGGAAAGGTGAAGATATGTATTTAATACGGTATTGAGGTAAAGATTTTTTTTTTTGAGTTGCTTTTTGCCTAAACTTAACTGCTGTCTTCATTTGAATTCTTAAGTCTTCAACTTTAAGACATCTACCTTTATTAGGCTAGCTATGTGTATCGGAAGGTACTGATAATATATTTTTATTGGTTCTCTTGGCTTTTTTATGTTGCAACTGATGGTCCAGTTACTGTTGCAGTCATTTCATTGCAGACCTTGATCGAATATTTGGTTTTTCAGCTGGCATATCCCAAGACTCAGGCTTTTATTTCTATCACTAGTTTTCTGAAGGGGAGGAAATAAGGGATACATTTCTAGGGACAAATGTTGCTGTTTACCACTGAGCTACAGTTCATTGCAATGGGAATATTTTGGATATTAGCCTAGTTGGCATCATGAGAAGTGCTTTTAGTAAAGAATCTGGCAGTAATTGTATGTAAGATCATCTGAGTTTCAAGTAGTACTGTAAAGTCCAAGAAAATGTGTGTCTGTCCTGGTTAGAACGGCTGGGACCAATTCATCCCTGGATGGGTGTAACCCAAAACTGTGTATTCTATAGCCTCCATGCCATTTCCCAAAAACTGCTGTCAGTAGAGGCCTGCAAGGTGGAAAGATGTTCCTGTACCCTTTTATGGAATTCCCCGCTCTGATATCCTTATATGGAATTCCCCGCTCTGATAAGAGGGACTGAGCATCCACATGCCCTTTTATGGAATTCCCTACTCTGAGGGAGGGACTGAGCACTCCCGCCTGAACTGGAGAGTATATAACTGGGAGTTTCAGAGCCTTGGGGCGCTCTCTCGTGGGACCCAGAGGAAGACAGCAGACCACCGCTGCTCCCAACCAGGCTGAGACCACCACCCTCAACTGGACTGCAATCACCACTTCTGACCAGACTGCAGCAGCTCTCCCACCAGCAGGTTTTATCCCCTCTCCCTTTGCTTTGGACTCGGGGGGTGGGCCAAGGTACACCACTTTTGTTCATACCC
>NW_020925707.1:1959699-1976172 GCF_003984885.1 Neopelma chrysocephalum
CATCAGTCCACCTTTGGCAGGACTCCTTCCAAACATCCATTGCTACAGAGATAAGTGCCAGGGTGCTGGGAAAAGATGCCATAAAAATGCTGAAGTGATAATTAAAACATTTTCCTCTAAATTTTTCAATTTACAAGACTCTAAAATGCTTCTATCTTTGATTCCTTTTTCCCTGTCTATAGATCTTCAAACAAAATTATTTCTCTGCCATTTAACATATACAGAAACTCCTGTCTCTTTTTCCTGGTAAGTCTTTCTAATAGCAAGACATATGTTTCATCTAAAATTTTGGGCTATTTTGTTACTTTGGAGAAGCAGGACACAAGATGCAACTTATTTTGGTAAGCTGATTGAATGATTCTCCCCCCTCAAATGGGTACAGGAGTGTTCTTACCATTTTCTTTACCTTTTCCCAGCCTCCAGGAGAATAAAATATTGATTCAACCTCATTGACAAGGATTTTTATGCTCTGCTAGATTTAATTTGGAGAAATAATTAATTTCTTGTTAGTGAGGGGATGTCTGCCTAAAACTTATATCAACTGTATGTCCACAGGCACAGTCAGGAGGACCTTCTGCTTTAAGGCCATTCTGTCAGGAACAGAGATAGCCTTCTCCCTTACTTTGCATCAGCTTCAGTGAAATGTAGACACACTGTGTCTGGAAAGTTCACTCAGTTGCTTGAGAGTGAACTGAGCCAGAAGAGGAAAACTTTCTTTTCCCTGAAGGTTATTACACTGATCTGACCTCCTGCATGGCTACACAGTCACAATTACTGATGCTGCATGTGGGTCAGGAGAGAATAATATCCAGTCTAAACAGAAAAGATAGATGTAGCCTTTTTAGAGATTCAAGTTAGGAAGCAGGGAGCTGTGGTTAGTATATGTATATGAGCTAATTTTAATATTACTGAGTACTACTATCTGGGTAGCCAAAGTAACCTACGTTTTAACACTTGCTGACCATCTGAATATATGTTGAGGGAAATCTTTATATAAGATTTTCAAAAATATCTTGGCTTGTTTTATCTTTGGTGTACCAGTTGACCTTAAGGACAGTGATCATATTTTCATGCCAAAATGCAATGGGTCGTGACTAGTGACCCATGTAAGTGCCCAGAAGACTACATATGACATTTCTAAATGGGCTACCAAAAATTGGTCATCAGAAAGGGAGTGGGGACGTTTAGACAAAATTGCTCAAGGCACGGCTTTGGATGACAATCTGGCCCTCTAAGGGAAAATGTAAGAGTGGGTGTACTAATTCAGACCAACTTCACTCCCTCAGAATCGTTTTCCAGCAGGATCAATGGAAAACTACTCATAAATGGATAAGTGAGAAAGCAAACATCTAATACTTCGTCTGAGTAGTCTTCAGCCTCTGACCATTTCCAACTTTGTGGGCAATCTACTTAATAACCCAAAGTAAATATTCAGAGTTCCTTTGAACCCATAGAAACTTTTTTGCACCCACAGCACTCTTATTTTTTTCTGTACTCTATACTCTTGACCATTTGTGCATTTTTAAAAATGTAAATTATCATCAAATCATGGAATCATAGAATTTTAAAGGTTGCAAGGGATCTTGAAGATCATCTAGTTTCAAAACCCCTGCCATGGGCAGGGACACCTTCCACTAGACCAGGTTTCTCAAGGCCTTATCCAACCTGACCTTGAACACTTCCAGGGATGGGGTATCAGCAGAGGGGTATGGACAAATGCTCATGGGCCATTATGGTCGGCAAAATGTTAGCTTTATTAGAAGAAAGACAGCTTATATACTGCTTATGACACACAGACGTGATTCTTTCCCAGGCTACATTGGATACATAAGGAAAACACTGCGTTGTACAGTACTAATTGGCCCACAGCAGGTGTCCATAAAACTTGTTTACCTGCCAAAAGAACTCCTCCTTCACCTTGGCGCAAGGCCTGCAGCCATATTAGTGGCGTAGTATTTTTTTACTATCTGCACCCAGCCATGCCAAGGCAAAGGTCGCAGAAATGCAATAGATATTGTTCACACAATTTCTGTCCTCCGACAATGGGGCATCCACAACCTCCCTGGGCAACCTGTTCCAGTGCCTCACCACCCTCCTAGTACAGAATTTTTTCCAAATATCCAGCCCAAATTTTCCCTCTTTAAGTTTCTACCCATTACTCCTTGCCCTATCAAAGAGTCTGACAAAGAGTCTCTCTCAGCCTTCCCTGTAGGCCCCCTTACTTGGGATTTGCAATACTGGAAGGTTGCTATGAGGTCTCCACGCAACTTTCTCTTCTCCAGGCTGAACAGTCACGACTTTCTCACTCTGAATCAATTGACTGTGTAGGACTGAAGTCGAAAAAACTTCTCACACTTAAATCTGTAATCGCTAAATTTACTGTAAACCCTCAGAAAATGTCAGAATTTCCATTTTCCACCCAACCGTGATTTCCCACCCCAGTGACTTTTCACCTTTAATTTATATTAGAAACTGATGAGGTGCTAGGCAGTAATCTGCAACTGACTGTGCCTTTAGGTGGGTTGTTTGGCCTCAGAGATTTCCACCAGAATTCTGCCTTTTTGTCATATGAAAACAGATGAGAGACTGTGGCCAAATACTTTAAAGCTACAGAGCAAAACCTAATCCTATCAAATAATTTTGATGCTGAAGAATGCTATGAGGCATTTGAAAATTCTATGCAAGTCGGAGGCAATAACCAGGAAAAAAATCATCAAGACTAGAAAAGCCAATTATTCATGCATGAATATGACTAGATTTTCAAAGTCTTTAAAAGTGAAAATTTATTTATTGACTTCTTAAAGAACACAAATATGCTTCCACTCACACTTTGCCTTTTGTTTACTTACTAAAATTTCAGCTAGAAATGCACCATGTACATGAAATGAAAAGAAAAATTAATCAATAGCTCAGTATCTTGTCTCTATTCTACAACAAGACAAAATGACTTAGCAACCTTAAAATTACCATGTAGAAAGGGCTAGAAGCATTCTTCAGGTGACAAGCTTGCTCTTCTTGAGCAGCACAGAATATAGGTCACAGTCTCTTAAAGGTTAAAGTTTTATTTTTGGAAATATTATCCTAGAAATTAAAGGTCTTCACATTTAAACTCAGAAAGCTTTCCTAATGATGAGTTCTAATAGCATACTAGTCAAGTTTTAGTTTGCTCTGTGATACATTGAGTTCTCAGGAAATTTCAGAGTTCTACCTGGTTGTGTTTACCCAATATTATCTTAGTGGTTTGAAATGATGCCTTAAGCCCATAATGATTTTTTTATTTTTCTACCTTATAAGTTTTATAGGTAATAGAAGTAGATTTTAGAAACCCTTTCTCCCTCCTCCCTGTAGCACCCCTTAGTTTATACATTCCTTAATCCTCTCACCCCATTCCATACTCCCCGTATCAACCCTATTCCCATATCCAGTAGAAGATGTTTTGTCTCTTTGTCAAGGCAAGCCTGTCTTGTTTGGAGAACGCTTATATCTTGGCCGCAGGACAGAGTCAAAGAACTGGGTGACACTGCTCTCTGTACCCCGAAGATGAGGAAGAATGATGAAGAGGGGGTCCCAAAAAGCCCCCCAACCCAATTCCAGAGGCGGGCCAGGGGGTGGACCAGGCCAAAAGTTATAGGGTGGACACACTTGGGATTGGCCAGATATTGTTATAAATGTAACATCCCGGGCACAGCCCAGCGCGCGCGCCGTGTAACATCTATTTGCCTTGTCATAATTAAACCCTTTCTTATCTCACCCCAGCTAACCGCTCCTGAATTTTTTCGTAGCACCAGCTGAGCAGGCATCAGAAAAGATGCCTCCCTTCAATGTTGGTATGTTCAGGAGAGGAATCCGATTTACATAATGGAAGAGACAATGCTCTGCACTGCACTCGATTTTGTTTCAGGGATTTGAAATTATATAGTGTAAATGGCTGCACAGAGATTTATTTCACAGATTTAAGAAGGAGCCAAAGCAGCTGTACAACAGCAGCCAGGAGAGGAGGGAGAGTATGTGAGAGAAGTGGTTCTGCAGACATCAAGGTCAGTGAAGAAGGAGGGGGAAGAGGTGCTCCAGGTGCCAGAGCAGCCCATGGAGAAGACCATGGTGAGGCAGCTGCGCTCCTGCAGCCCATGGAGGTCCATGGCGGAGCAGAGATCCACCTGCAGCCTATGCAGGATCCCATCCTGGAGCAGGTGGATGTTTGAAGGGGGCTGTGGCCTTGGGGGAAGCCTACAATGGAGCAGGCTCCTGACAGGACCTGTGGCCCTGTGAAGAGAGGAGCCCATGCTGGAACAGGTTTGCTGGCAGGAGCTGTGGACCCACGGGGGACCCAGTCTGGATCAGTCTGCTCCCCATGGCCCCAGATTACACACCATGGGATGGACCCACGTTGGTGCAGTTTGTGAAGAATTGCAGCCTGTGAGATGAACCCATGTTGGAGCTGTTTGTGAAGTCCTGTCTCCCATGGGAGGGACCCTACATTGGAGCAGCGGAAGAATGTGAGGAGAAAGAAGTGGAAGAGACAATGTGTGATGAACTGACTGCAACTTCCATTCTCTGTCCCCCTGCAACACTTGGGGGAGGAGGCAAAGAAATCAGGAGTGACGTTAAGTCTGGGAACAAGGAAGAGGTGGGAGGAAGGTGTTTTAAGATTTGTTTTTATTTCTCATTATCCTACTCTGGCTTTTCATTGGCAATAAATTAAATTAATTAAGTCAAGTTTGTTTTGCCCATTATGGTAATTGGTGCGTGATCTCCCCCTGTCCTTATCTCAGCCCATGAGCTTTGCTCTCTGCTCCCCAGCTGAGAAGATGAGTGACAGTGGCTAAGTGAACACCTGTTATGCAGCCAAGGTCAACCCACCACAACAATACATGTACATATGTTCAGTTACACAGATAAGACACACAGATTGTGAACATGCAAACGCAGGCAGCATCAGTGTACCCTTTCTGTTCCCCTTTCTGACTGAACAGGATGGAAGTTCCAGGTCTGCCTCCCACCTGCTGGCAGTTGGACCTCCTACACACACACACACACACACACACACACACGCACACAGAGGGCACAGGGTCTGGATACCAGGGCTGAACCCCTCCTGAGGCCCTCCAGGATGGGTCTCAACAGAGTGTGCCTTCTCCTGAGTCTGCCTGCCTTTGTGTCGCTCTGTTCCTTTGGGCTTGTGGTGGACCTGTGATTGGTCCATTACTGTTTATGGGCCTGGGATCATCTAGGATGGGGTATTATTTGGGCTCCCTTGCCTACCATCAGTACTCTGTGCTCCTTCGTGGAAGTTTTTAACAAATAATCTGATATCATAAATAATTTACTAATGACTTTAAGTACTGCCTGTATGAACTTGGTTGTCTGAAAATTTTCAGTGATGCTGGAAAACTTTGACAACTGTGTTAAACAGACCAATAAATGCCCATTCCTCATACGATATTTAAGGATTTAGGATAAAATGTTTTTCATTCCTATCCTCAGAAGAGTCCTTTAATGTGATAACCTGACCAAGCTCATTGAATTTCTGTCTTACCTCTAAGAGCCTTTTAATTAGCTTTCTTATCCTTTTTTTCTAATCCTGCTGTAATTTACCATCTTCCTTCTCAAAATTTAAATACACTTCCACCTTAATTTTTTTTAAATAATGAGAATCCTTTTTTTATATAAGCAGCATTCACTTTAGTCTCTTTGAACAGTGTTACACTGAGATGACATTTATCTGATTAAGAACTTTGATGCCCAGTGTTTTATACAGTTAATGCTTCTCATTTTAGACTGCCCTCTCCTGTAGCATATTAATATAATACATAAATAAACCATCCAGACCCAGCTAGCTTGTTGGGGGTTCAGAGCCAAATCCTCTTTATTCAAATGAATCACCACTTTTTATATGCACGTGACTTTTTATACGCAAAGTAACACGTAACTCCCTTGACCAGTCATCAAGGACATCTCACTGCTCATGTGTGGGAGTACTTCGGGACTTCATTTCCCAGGATGCCTCATCCAGCATCCTTCCTGTAACCCAACTCCTACATCGCCCCTCTTCTTTATTATTATGAGGAAGTACAGAATATTGCATAAACCAGTACATTGTAAACTTTGTAAACCCCCTTTAACAATCACCACTGCGTCACAGTGACTCAGCTCACTGCTCACCTTGGTCTCTCAACAAACTTACTTATTTGAACCTTTATCTGTAATCCTTGAAACTTACTTGACATAAATTTGAACTTGTATTTCCTAAGAGTTTGTGTTTATTTGGGATAAACAATAACTTTATTGTTTAGGGTTTTTGCATAACTGGGCAGAACATCGACTCCCACTTCCCCAAGCGTCTGTATGTAACAGGTAACTTTATCTGTCTGAGGGATTTTTTGCAACCAAGAGAAGTTCAACTCCATTTCAAGGAAAGGGCCCTTAGAGAACAAGTGTTATTATACAAGTGTAATTTGTTTAAGGCACATGAAGCATGAAATATCTACATACATACATGTTCACACAGCTTCTCTCATTCATACAGAATGGCCACTTCAGTCATTCTCACTTCACACATGCATACTTAGAATTTTTATTATGTCTCTATTTAAATCACGTAGTTTGGGTTTTTGTAGTGGTTATTAGTTGTATGTTTCTCAGTTTGTCACTTCTGGTAGTCATGTCTGACAACTGTACCTATTTTGAAAATTTGAAAAGGAATTAATATGAGGAATATAAGGCTTAACAAACCTAAATGTCTTACCTGATGTCTTCCCCCACCCTTTTTTGTTATAGAAAACCAAAAGTCAAGAACTTCAAAGATACATACACAAGTTACCATCACAATATGTTAACATAGTTTAAAACTCAGCATCGCCTGTAAACAACAAGACCAAGCTGTCCTCAGTGTCCGGAATGCAGTTAATTTTTCGGTCTTTTCCATCCATTTCTGTTAGCTGCTTTTTGCCCTTAGTAACAACTTAACAAACATGTTAATAAGAATTTAAACAATCTCAGGTGGCTAGTATGGTAGAAATAGATGTAGAGGTTAGGCAAACATGCAGTTTCTCTGCAGATTTGTCTAGGAATGGCCTTTTGAAGTAAAGCAGTAGAAGTCATTTGATGGCTTTTCAATGTCTTTTACTTCAAAGTCTCCTTTTGCTGGAGCTTGAAGCAAAAGCAAGAAGTCATTTTATGCTTTTATTGTCTTTTTACCTCAAGGCTGAAGGCTGTGTGTAACTCCATGTGTTGCATGTGTGAGAAATAAAGAATCGGTTTTATTACAAGCAAATGAATTTAGCAAATCACTAACATAAGAGTTTTTCTTTACTAACCTATAGGGCCTATCGCGGAGCTGTAAGACGCCGGATTCAGCCTGGAACCGGTGTCAGGGAAACATGCGAACGGGAATAGGGAACTGTAAATGAATATTGGTAAGGAAACCCCTTATACCACATGGCTGGTCCTGGAAGCTGCCATGCTGCTGGACACTCCACCTCCCAGCACGACACAGCCAACCAGAAAGAGGGGAACGCCTCTTCTATGACGTAAACGGGGTTGAACCTTAAGAATGTTTAAAAAGCGGGACTTTTGAATTGAAGGGTGTTCCTGGGAATCCTGCGTGCCTAGGACACCCAACACGTGTTGTAATTTTTCCTTTTCATTTTATTCCTTTTGTTCTGCAAACTTTTGCCGTCTTTCTAAATTCAATAAATGAGATTTTTCCCACACATGTTTTAATGCTGTAAGGGCAGAAGGGATCAAATATATGTTTATTATTCTCAATCTTCACATGAAATCCTATATAAGTATTTATATAAATTATCAGGGAATCCTTTCACTTGCTGAAACAATTAGAAAACAGAGAATAAACATTTTGAACATTATCTTAATAACAAAATCAAACCCTTTACCACGTTGGCACTAGAATAATTCATGGATATCACAGGAATCAGAAAAGTTTTCTTTATTCTCACTGAAAGCAGTTTGCTTTGGGAGGCGTCTAGTGTCCTGGTTTTGTGGAGATAAACTCAAAAGGCAATTTTAAAGGTTTTAGACAACAAAGAAAATCTTCCTTCCCCGATATTGATGTAAGTTAAACAGTTAATAAGAGTTAAACTGAGTGATGGGGGAGATTTCAGTTTGTTATGCTTTGCTTTCCCTCCTCTAGGACAGGGATTGGGACAACAGAATCTCTATTCACCTAGTTGCCAGCAAAACATCTTGGTTTTTGAAAGGCTTCACTCTTCTCCCCCTTCCCAGAGACAGGGACAAAAAACAAGAAAATTCACCTTCTGTGGCAATAACGTGAATATATTAATTAACAAGGCATGGAGATACTTAAGAACCTTTTAAATACATTATTTGAACTACATTGTCACAGCAACAGCTTCTATTCAGATGTCTTTGAGGGCTTAACAACTTTAACAACCTTAACAATCTCACAATTTAAGAAAGTCCTAGGGAACTGATGAAATATTAGAAACAAAACCTTTAAGTTTCAGTGTTCTTACCAAAGGTTTCAAGACAACAAGATACATACAGAGCTAAGTTAACATGTATCTTGTTGTATCTCAGGGGAGCTCACACCATGATGCTGTAGCTGTGAGGTGTGCAGGAGGGAGCTCAGCTCTGCTGGCTGCAGGCTCAGCCTGCTCTGTTTAGCACAAAGGGTGTGGTCATCCTTCTCAGCCCTGGCCTTCCCGGAGCTTGGCTGCATTATTCTCCACCACGGACATCAGGATTGCCCCCACACAGGGAGTCTTTTGTCAGTGTTAGGTGGGGGTTCCTGTCTCTCTCTCTGCTTGCGGCAGATGTGTATAGGGTTTTACTGCTTGTTGCAGTTCATGTGGCCCAGTCCGGGCTTGGTGGGCTCCCTGCTGTGCTGGCCCTGGGCCACTGCCTGTGCATACCCCAGCGTGGCGTGCACGGCGCTGTGAGGAGGCAGCGAGGCAAGACGCACTCCTGTCGCCCGTTCCCCCCCCGCCGGGGCTCGCACCATCCCGTCCTGGCATGGCGTGTCCCGTGCAGCTGGAGCTGTTTCAGAGCGGCCCCAGCCCCCTCCCCCGGCTCCCACGCAGCCAGAGCTTGGCCCCGTGGCTTTTGCGCCGGGCCAGGGCTGAGCAGGGGGTGTTCGTCCATGGGTCCCACTCCTCCGCTGCCCGACATTGCTGCCGCCGCGGCTGCTGCCTCCGGCATGCAGGCGCCTTGTGCCGCCACTGTGTCGACAGTGCTTTTTCAAAACCCGCGCTGCCGCTCGCCCACAGGTGGTGTAGCTGGCGCCTATTTAAGGGATCTTGGCACTGCTTCTGCGGAGCGTAGTGTAATAGGTGATTAAAGTTAAGTAAATAATTTGTTCATCAAATAAAGTTAGAAATAATAAGGTTCGCAATAAAGCACTATAGCAGAAATAAGAATAAATGAGTTACTAAGCTTAAGTTGACCTTTTTGCTAGAGCAGTGTGTTGAGCTAACATTTCATTAGGAATATTAAGTGCTAAGCTACAGAAATGTTAAACCGCAAACTTATGTCCTGTTAGACTGGCAGAAGGTAATGTCAAACCACAAAAGCTATGTTGCTATGGTTATAAGGCAAGTAAGATATCCTGTTATTCCAAAGTGTCTGTTTAAGAATACTTGAAGAGGGTGGAACAGCAAAAGGTCAGCCACAAAGATTGTAAAAGAAACCACCATCACCTTTGGAAAGTCCCAACATGGTTGGTTTTGAGACTGTACTCTAGTGGAATCGGTTAGCTTCCCTCAGCAACAGTGCAAAAGCCCGCAAAATGGAAACCAATGCTGGAGAAGCCCGCGAACTGAAAGCCAATGCGAATAAAGCCCGCTAAGCAGGGACCAAGCAAGACAAAGCCCGTGAACTAAGGACCAATGACAAGATGACATGACTGAGGGGGAGGTGGTTGCAAAGGGTATAAAAGATGGGGTTTTAAGCATTGTTCTTGCTGACCGCTGGTGAAGTAGGGGGCTTCCCGGTCGCCCAGTGCACTGATTTGCTTATTTGCCTTTTAATAAATTCTTTAATATTTTCCAAATTTAAGAGAGTGGTCTCTTGACTATATCAGTAACAAGTGTGGTAGGCTTTTCTAACAGCAGAGGCAGTTGGTGCAGGGGCAGCGGTCTGTCCCTGCGCTGCTGAGTGCTTGTCCTTTTTTCGGAGGAGGTAAAATCGACTCCCTCCTGGTGTCCTCTGTTGTTTCTCTGCTTACCGGATCACATGCTTTAAGCATTCTTCCTCAAGCTGGGACACTTGGCAAGCCGGCCGTGGGCAAGATGTTGATGCCCAAGCTGCGGCATGGACACCACGTGGCTGAAATTCAGTAGTTCCTTGTGGACCCAAGGCCTATCTCTCCCCAGTGACCACGCAGTCCGTGCCACGTTCTCACTTCTGCCCGTGCCAAAACCCAGTCTAAGTCCTTTGTTTTCGGGTCCCTTAGGTTTGCACACGATTCCACCCCACCCCCACGTCTGCTACTATGTTTGGTGGAGTCCTTTGTCTGTTAGGGCTCGTGGGGGAAACAGGAGGTTTAAAGTTTTTCTCCATGGACGAGTTTTAAGTTTCTTTGTTTTTAAAGTGTCCACATCTTCTATCTCTGCTTTCTCTCAAGCAGTCTCTCCCTATAGTTATTTCTATCATTTCCCTTGAATTTTAGCTTCCCATGCCGGCTTCTTACCTCGGTTCTCTGTAGCTTTGCTTATTCTTTCTTTCAAAGCTTACTCTGCCAGGTTTCTCGTGTGCACAATACGTATATTCTCGGAGCTCCCATGCGGTTCTGCATGACATCTCAGTCCTTTTAGCACTGGTATCCGACGTCCTTTGTTTAACAACGTATTCTGCCTGCTTTTAGCTCAGTATATGACATCTGGCCTTTTTTTGGAAAAAAGCATTCCAAGTTTTTAAAACAAACCTGTTCAAACACTACTGAAATTTTTCCTTGTTACAAGGCAGTCTATTTATCCCTGATACAGGGTCGTGCCTCACGCATGGGTGCCATTTGTGGCATATTAATATAATACATAAATAAACCATATGGCCTGGCTAGCTCAGTCGATAGAGCATGAGACTCTTAATCCCAGGGTTGTGGGTTCGAGCCCCACGTTGGGCGCCATTTGTGGCTTATTAATATAATACGTAAAAAAACCATCCAGACCCGGCTTGCTTGTTGGGGGTTCAGAGCCAAATCCTCTTTGTTAAAATGAATCACCACTTTTTATATGCACCTCAAAGTAACACGTGACTCCCTTGACCAATCATCAAGGACATCTCACTGCCCATGTGTGGGAGTACTTCGGGACTTCATTTCCCAGGATGCCTCATCCAGCATCCTTCCTGTAACCCAACTCCTACACTCTCCCTGCAAAACGACTCTTTATAATTTATAAGAGAAAACAATCGGGATTATTCAGAATCAGTAATTTGTGTTCTTTGCTACATGTTAAATATCTTTGAATCAACTGAAAATATGATCAAGTATATTGGCTCCTGCTCACTGATAGAAATTGTATTGAACTCAGGTTCAAGAAAAAGACCACATGTGACTTTACTAGAACCACTTGTTGATTCCTTCATTACAGTTACATCTACAGTCTTAAATAAATAATAATAAATAATGGCCCATCTTCGCGAACGAAGATTTTGGGAAAGGTCTTTTTACCTTTCCAGCCTGCGCAATGGATTTTTTAGGTGAGACACAGCCTGGGCTGAACTGAGCCCACCCTTTAATCCTAAGGTTCATCTGCCGGGGCCAAGCAAGCTTGGACAATGGCAGTGAGGTCCTTAGGACGTAGGTTTGTTTAGAGTGTCCTTCTCATAGATGGATGGCCTCACAGGGCTAACGAGCTACCATCTGCCCGGGGGACTTGGGATTCGAACCCGTGGTCGCAGCAGTGAGAGTCCTGCATGCTAACCACTAGGCCACCAGGGGTCCCCATCTACAGTCTTAGCAACCAATCTTTCGGCAATGTAGTGAGAGCCACACTATGTTGGCATTCTTTCCACTTCTGATACAGAATGGCGTAAGGGTGCCTTTCAGAAGGAAGTGTCAGTATACCAAAGTGCTCTCACAGTATTATGTTCATCAACCAAATTGTTATACACATATGCATACATTGTTCACACAATTAATCTGTTTTTCGCAGATATTGATTGAAAAATATCCTCAGTGTAATAATAAATAAAGTTTGGGGTTTTTTTATCATATGGCCTTGCTTTTTAATAATCAAAACATGTGAAACTGCCATGATTACGTTCTTTGGTGTCAGACAGAAAAAGATCAAATACCTGTGCTATTCCGTTTATCACTTTTAAATATTAGCACACCACTTTCCTTTCAGTTTCTGAAATATCCAGTCTGGGATAATACTTATTGAAGATAAATGTTAATATCTCAGAGTTCCTCTCATCCAGGCCTTTTAATACTGCTGTGTGCATGTTATGTGGACTTGATAGTGCAAAAAAATCTAGCTCTGATATAGGCTATTAAATATTCTCCGGAGTTAGTACTGAATGAAGCTGTTTCATCATCATCCTGGGAAACAACTGTATCACTTGAATTTCTAAACTGTCCGGGCTTATTACATATGCATTGCTGACAGAGCAACATTCAATATTTGTCTTTGAGATAACAAGATCATCATGGCTAGGCTTCGCGAACGAAGATTTGGGGAGGGCTCTACCCACGTTTGCTACAAGCGTGCTGTGGCTAAAAAGGCCAATACAAGGACAGGCATGTCCGGTTGCAAAAGGCACAGTGGAAGGACTCCTTAGGTGGTAAATTCTGCAGGGCACAATTCTTTCTGCGTTGTCTTTTCTCCTCAAGAGTGATCCTGTGTGCTTTCTCAAAGGCATCAGCAGCATTACAGATACTGTGTCTCCAGACCTCCCAATTGGAGGCCAGAGTAGACCAGTGATAATGATCAATATGGCCAAAGCTGAGATGTTGCTTCAGGGAGTCCTTGTATCTTCTCTTCGGGGCTCCTCTCTTGCGGCAGCCAGTGGCAAGTTCACCATAAAGCAGGATCTTAGGGAGGCGATGGTCCTTCATCCTTGAGACATGCCCTGCCCAACGCAGCTGTGTTCTCAGCAACATGGCCTCAATACTTGTGACTGCTGCTTGTTCTAGAACAGATGTATTAGTCACATAATCTGACCAGTGGATGTTTAGGATTGTACGGAGGCAGCGTTGATGGAAGTGTTCTAGGAGACGCAGGTGGTGGCGGTAGATGACCCATGATTCAGACTCATAAAAGAGTAGACAGCACTATGGCTCTGTAAACACTGATCTTTGTACTTTTCTTCAAGTGTTTATTTCGCCAAACTCTTTTATGGAGTTTTCCAAAAGCACTATATGCCTTTGCTAACCTGTTGTCTATCTCTCTGTCAACCTCACCATCCAAGGAGATGAGGCTACCTAGGTAATTAAACTGCTGGACTGATTTGAGCTCTGATTCGCCAATGGTGATATGGGGATGATGGAAGACTTCCTGAGGATAGAGGACTTCTGTCTTCTTTAAGCTGACTTCCAGCCAAAAGAGCTCAGCAGCCTCAGCAAAGCCGGATGTTAAACGCTGCAGAGCTGCTTCTGTGTGAGCAACAAGGGCAGCGTCATCAGCATAAAGCAGCTCACGGACAAGATGGTTTAAGGTCTTAGTGTGGGCCTTCAGTCACCTTAGGTTGAAGAGGCTTCCATCAGTACGGTATCAAATGTAGATACCATCTTCATCATCGAGGTCTGCCGTGGCCCTTTGGAGCATCATGCTGAAAAAGACTGTGAATAGGGTTGGTGCAAGAACACAGCCTTGTTTCACACCATTGGTTATTAGAAAGGGCTTAGAAAGTGCATCACCATATCTGACTTGGCCGTGCTGATCCTCATGGAGTGAGATGATCATTTTGAGGAACTTGGGGGGACATCCTAAGCGTTCAAAAATCTGCCACAGACCTTTCCTGCTCACAGTATCAAAAGCCTTGGTGAGATCAACAAAGGTTACATAGAGACCTTTGTTCTGTTCCCTATACCTCTCTTGCAGTTAGGTCTGAGAACAAACACCACGTCTGTGGTACTCCTGTTGGCTCTGAAACCACACTGGCTTTCAGGTAGAATTCCTTCTCCTGTAACATTCTGGCACCATATTAAAAACAGCATCCTACAGTCCTCTGAAGAAACCTTAGGGTTCTCCCTCAAGAAGAACAAGGACTTGTTCGATGAAAACAATCAAGAGATTCAGGAATTGTTGAGGAAAAAGAGAACCACCAACCATCAAGCACACCTTGCACTGCCATCCTGTCACATAAGAAAAGCAGCCTTTCACATTACATAAAGCAAGCTCCAACAGAAACTCCGTGACATCCAGAACAAGTGGTGGATCAATCTAGCAGAAAAAACTCAATTATGCACAGATACAGGTGATCACAGAGGATTCTATGAGGCCCTGAAAACAGCATACGGGCCTACATACCAGGTCCAAAGCCCTCTACTCAGCGCAGATGTTCAAGTGCTTCTCACAGATAAAACCTCCATTCTGAACCAATGGTCTGAACACTTTCAGACTCTTTTCAGTACTAGCCATGTAGTCCGAGACTCAGCAATTCAGTACATTACACAACTGGTGAAGCATGAATTGGATATTGCCCCTACTATGGGAGAAACTCTTAAGGCCATTCAGCAGGTGAGAACTGGCAAGGCAGCTGGGGTTGATGGAATTCCACCTGAAGTCTGGAAACATGGGGGGCAAGCACTCCATGCTAAATTCTATGAGTTTGTGGTGTGTTGTTGGGAACTAGGCGAACTACCATCAGACCTTCGTGATGCAGTCATCATCACCTTGTATAAGAAGAAAGGAGTTAAATCAGACTGTTCAAATTATCGTGGTATTACTCCGCTCTCCATTGCTGGCAAAATCCTGGCAAGAATACTCTTGAATACGTGCTATAGCAGATAACATGAAAGAGCTTATTTTATATTCAAGGAAAAATTCTCTTTCTCCTCAACAGTATAAGCATTGCTCACTTATTGTCTGACCCCAGCAGTCTCACTCATATTGAACCATTTGTTGATATTGAATTCTCTGAATCTACTCACAAAGTAATGACTAAAAGGAATAATCTTGGCCTTGAAGAACATAAAAGTTTAATAATTGTACCATGCCACACAGTTGTTTTTAAGGGATTTCTTACAGTTACTGTTGTTATTATTAAACAGCTGATATAATTTCACTTAACTTGTGGTAATCATTGTTTTCTGATACAGTGGCACCTTGGATATTTCCAAAAGTGTTCCATTTCTATGGATATTCCATTTTTTACTAATAGTTGCTTCCAGACTACTATCTGTGAATTTGACCCTAGAGACTGTTTTAAGTGTAACAATTATTGCACTCATTGTAAGTTTTTAGTATCTGGCTTTTATATTTAGGTTACAGTAGATATAATATCATTTTAAATCTCATTTTTAGTGAAATAATTGAAAACTATAGCAGTATGATTCTGTAGGGAATTCAGTGTAAATTCTGCTGAAGAATTTATAATTAAAACTTAAAATATTACTTGGATTTTATGCTGTGGCAGTTCCACATACTTCAAAGGGAAGTTATACTGATTTGTCCTAGTACTTGAAAGAGAACAGTCTGGAATACATGATAATGATTTTTCTTAAACTACCATACTGTTTCTGAGGAAAATTTCCAACCACATGCCTCAAATGTTTTTACCTGTTTTAATTTTTGGCCTGTTAGTTTTATTTTCAATGACCCCACAATCTTTGTATATCAAAAATTGCACCAATATTACAAACATATTGTTGTCCTAAAAGGAAGTATCTAGTTTATCTGCAACTGAACTTGCTGATCATTTGAAGTATCTGAATTCTTGAGACTGGTGATCAACATCTCATAATTAAATCAGATGTTGAAAAGAATGGACTTTTACTTCTTCACATATCTCTTTTCTTACTATATTATTGTTACATATTAACCAAATAAAGTTGGGGAAAAAACCTTCCACCAACACAATTGAGATAACTGGAGGCAAAAAATATTTTTGCTTTGTTCTGAAAAATATCAAAAGTTAAAATTGTATAACTGGAAGAGACAACCTCTTATGGTGTCTCTGTGGTAAAGTGAGGGGCCTTCTTTGGGAGCAGGTAAGCCATTTTTCCACTAAAGAAAAAGAATTATCATGAACTTCATAATAAGATAAAAGAATTCTGCCGTTCATCTCTTAGGCTCTTACAGCAGGTAGGCAATGTCACCAAAATGTATGAAATCAAGTGAGTTATCACTACAAACTCACCTGCAGATTTATTTAAAAACTTTATTCTAAAACTTCTCAGATGAAGTTTTGCAAATTAGTTGAAGAAAAATGTGTAATGTAGACTATGTTCATTTAGGATACCTCATTAAAAAAAACCCAAACTGATTGACAAGCAGCTACAAGTCTGACTATGGGAGAGGATGAGAAGGCAATTTTTTTTTTTTTTTT
>NW_020925707.1:1976182-1988695 GCF_003984885.1 Neopelma chrysocephalum
AGACCTTCGTGATGCAGTCATCATCACCTTGTATAAGAAGAAAGGAGATAAATCAGACTGCTCAAATTACCATGGTATTACTCTACTCTCTATTGCTGGCAAGATCCCGGTAAGAATACTTTTGAACAGACTAATACCCACTATAGCAGAAGAACTTCTTCCTGAAAGCCAATGTGGTTTCAGAGCCAACAGGAGTACCACAGACATGATATTCGTTCTCAGACAACTGCAAGAGAAGTGTAGGGAACAGAACAAAGGTCTCTATGTAACCTTTGTTGATCTCACCAAGGCTTTTGATACTGTGAGCAGGAAAGGTCTGTGGCAGATTTTTGAACGCTTAGGATGTCCCCCCAAGTTCCTCAAAATGATCATCTCACTTCACAAGGATCAGCACAGCCAAGTCAGATATGGCAATGCACTTTCTGAGCCCTTTCTAATAACCAGTGGTGTGAAACAAGGCTGTGTTCTTGCACCAACCCTATTCACAATCTTTTTCAGCATGATGCTCCAAAGGGCCACGGCAGACCTCGATGATAAAGATGGTATCTACATTCGATACCGTACTGATGGAAGCCTCTTCAACCTAAGATGACTGAAGGCCCACACTAAGACCTTAAACCATCTTGTCCGTGAGCTGCTTTATGCTGATGACGCTGCCCTTGTTGCCCACACAGAAGCAGCTCTGCAGCGTTTAACATCCTGCTTTGCTGAGGCTGCTGAGCTCTTTTGGCTGGAAGTCAGCTTAAAGAAGACAGAAGTCCTCTATCAACCGGCACCTCAGGAAGTCTTCCATCATCCCCATATCACCATTGGCGAATCAGAGCTCAAATCAGTCCAGCGGTTTAATTACCTAGGTAGCCTCATCTCCTTGGATGGTGAGGTTGACAGAGAGATAGACAACAGGTTAGCAAAGGCATATAGTGCTTTCGGAAGACTCCATAAAAGAGTTTGGCGAAATAAACACTTGAAGAAAAGTACAAAGATCAGTGTTTACAGAGCCATAGTGCTGTCTACTCTTTTATATGAATCTGAATCATGGGTCATCTACCACCACCACCTGCGTCTCCTAGAACACTTCCATCAACGCTGCCTCCGTACAATCCTAAACATCCACTGGTCAGATTATGTAACTATTACGTCTGTTCTAGAACAAGCAGCAGTCACAAGTATTGAGGCCACGTTACTGAGAACACAGCTGTGTTGGGCTGGGCACATCTCCAGGATGGAGGACCACTGTCTCCCTAAGATTGTGCTTTATGGTGAACTTGCCACTGGCTGCTGTAAGAGAGGAGCCCCGAAGAGGAGATACAAGGACTCCCTCATGCAACATCTCATCCTTGGCTACAATGATCTCCATCGCTGGTCTACTCTGGCCTCCAATCAGGACATCTGGAGACACACCATCTATAACGCTGCTGCTTCCTTTGAGAACGCACACAGGATCACCATCGAAAAGACAACACAGAAAGAATCGTGTCTTGCCAATACCATCCAAGGAGTCTTTCTGCTGTGCCTTTTGCAATGGATCTTGTCTATCTCGCATTGGCCTCTTTAGCCACCAGCGCGCTTGTAGTAAATGTGGGTAGAGTCCTTCCCAAATCTTCGTTCGTGAAGCCTAGCCATGATGATGACTGTTAAATTAGAATAGGGCCTTGCTGGCTTATGCTAACTTACAGACAGGACATGGTTAACTTTATAATGAGGATTCTAGCAGAAGCAAAAACATTGGAGTTGTGATAAGGAACTTTGAGGGATACCTGGAAGATTGATAAAGGGGGGCTCCGAGAGAAAGAGACAAGATGAAACCGGTTTTGAGGTGAGTGGTCAGTGCCAGCTCAGCATTCTTTGCAAAGGTGAATAGTTCAGAGCTGAGGAAGACCCTTACTTCATCCAAAAGACCCCCAAATGAAGACCCCCAAGGGGCGTTCCAAGCCAGAGTTGTAGGAGTGATGTATGTTAATGATTTCCCCTCCCAATTTTCAGGAATTTGCTGACACAGCTAATACATATGTAACACTACTAACGTATATGTAACATAACCAATGCATATGTAACATTTTATCACATAAAAGAAGCTGAACAAAGGCAATAGGTGTCCATGTTTGGCAAAATTATTCTCCATGCACCCAGCGGTGTAAATAAACATACCTGCTTCAATACTCTTTGTGAGTTTTGGGGTTTGTTTCCGCAAGCCACTAGATACAATTGCCAGCCTGAAAAATAGGAAATGTATTTTCTTCTTACAATAAAAAGCAGCAGAAACAAAAAGAATAAAGTCCTTTTTTAAATGAAATATTGTTTTACTAAAAAACCCTCAAACCTGCAACAACCAAATTTTTACACTATTTACCTGTTTATCTAACACTAAAAATAGTCTCTTCTTAGCTTGCGTTTTTCTGAATCAAACCAATGGAACATAAGGGAAAATATTTCTACAACAGGAGGAAAATAAGAGATATTTTTCTGGGCAGTTAGTTACATGAAAAATTTCACAAATACAGTGTATTAGGTTCCTTCCTCATTCTTCCTCAGGTAAGGTTGTTTTGCCTTGATTTCTAGGTAAAAGTTGTAGTTTTTGAGTATTTGCTTGAATTATTTTCTTTAAGCTCTGTTTTAAATGATATGCTAATGTAAAGTGGAAAACTTTAGGTTTTTCCTTTAGAATATGAAATTAATTTAAAAGGAAATTAGGCATGGGCCCACATAAACTTAGTAATGTCTTTAAAGCATACATCAGTCCACAGATGAACCTTTTAATTTTATATTTGTCTGGTTTTTGTCAGCAGTTTTATGCTGTATCCCTTATTCTGGACAAAGGGTTCACTGAACAATTAGTGATGATTTTAATTCCAAGAGAAATCTTGTGCAATACATAACTGCTTTGTGTCTCCTTTGAGTACTGCTAGAAAACAAAGTGAGGGACAAGCGGAAAAGAGAAGACCTAGGATTGCACAATGATACTCCAAGAGTTATACTTCCTCATTACAACCATACTGTTCATACCTGCAGGTACTTACTGACTTTTTGCTAGTGGAAGTTTTTTGTTCTTTAAAATGTTATCAACACTAACTTTCAGATTTCTATTGCCTTGCCATTCCAAGTCCAAAATTATCAAACAGATGGGAAAAACATATCTGGCATTAAGCTAGATGGCACAAGTAGATAATTATGAGAAATGACAGGGCCTGAATATGAAAATGATTGAAACTGCTTGGAGGATCTTGCCCACCCCCTTGATGGGACGCTGGGAGGGAGATGTTGAGACAAGTGCTGATGCTGTTCCAGTGCTGCTCAGCCATAGCCAAAACACTGGTGTGTTACCAACACCTTTCTAGCTACCAATGCAAAGCACAGCACTGTGAGGGCTACAGTGGGGAAATGAACTCCAGCCAGACACAATACAGAGGGCAACCAAGCTGGTGGAAGAGCTGGAAGGTGTATCCTTTGAGGAGTGGCTGAGGACTCTGGGTTTGTCTGGTTTGAAGAAAAGGAGGGTGAAGAGTGACCTCATTGCTCTCTGCAGGTGCCTGAGGAGGGAGATGCTGATTTCTTTTTCCTGTGATCCAGTAACAGGATGCATGGGAATGGTTCAGAGCTGCAGCAAGGGAGGCTCAGACTTGACAGTAGAAAACATTTCTTTACCAGGAGCTCAAACAGCAGAGCAGGCTTCCTGAAGAGGCGATCAATGAGTCAGTGTTTAAGACATTGATAGCCAAGAGTATCAGTGTTTAACAGGCATTTGAATAATGCTCTGAATAATATGCTTTAACTTTAGGTGAGCTCTGAATTGGTCAGGCAGTTGTACTATATCATCACTTAAGCCCCCGTCCAGCAGAATCATTCTATTATCACCTTCTGGCCATACGGACTTACCTTTCTCCTCCCTCCATTCCTAATGTCTTACAGTTAGGTTTTGCTATTTCAGAGCGGCTTAGAATTGCACTCATGATCTAGACCCCAGCATGATGTCTGAATAGATTATGAAGACTGGTAGAGAAAATCATGATGGTATAAGAGCAAGTATGCAGAGACTGAAAAGTCCATCTGGAACAGAAAGATGTAGCCAGAACCATTCAAATTTGAAGCATATAGAATCTGCTGCCAGTTCTCCAGAAGTATTTTGAAGTGTAAGTTCAAGTTCACACTTACAGTGGTGAGGTAAAAAGGCTTATCAGCTTCTGCTGTTCTCTGAAAGAAGATAGCTTCCAAAGAAGCATGGGAAAATAAAAACAGAGAAAAGGCTGAAGTTCTAGAAATATCATTTAACAAATGATTTAATTTCCCAGTTACATAGATTTGTGCGAGCTTTACACTAACTGAAGACACTAAGTTTTTATTTTAGAACATTCTTTTAGTGCCAATGTTTCTTCACAATTTTAAGTACTTTATGAGCACAAAATTAGTTGCACTAATAAATTCAGAATATGCAAATCAGAAGTTACAGGAGTTTATATCTGGAATATTAAAATGTCTCCTTTTTTAACAAAATAACTTATTTACTCCAGGTGACACTGATAAAACATTTTTTTTTTTAGTTTTCTAGAGAACAAGACAGTAAATTAATAAAATGATGAATGATTCATGAAAACAGTCTCTGGGTTGAGTCCAGATTTTAAAGCATTTGGAAACTGGACTGATTACCATGTGAAAATCATCCCCATTTGAAAATGATCTTTCAAATGAAGCACTCATATTTGGCACAATTTCTCTGTCAGAATCTGTACCCACCCTGAAAGCTGAGTCAAATTCTATGGAATGAAGAAATGTAGACAATGTAATTTATCTGCATACAAACAGGGGAGTGTCCTTTTTAAAGTTATTTTATGTAGCTAGTGCACAGTTACTGCTTTCTGGCAGTAGTCCAGAAAGCACAGAAATAACAGGAGGAAAAAAATCGGACAGAAAAATATACAAACTTTATGTCACACAAAAAGTAAATATGTTTTACAATAGCACTATTTTGCTACTTTTTTTCAAAATTCTGGAAGGATGTTTTGGTTTATAATTCACTGATCCAACAGAGAGTAACTGTCAACAAAAGATATAAGGGGGTTAGTTTTTACTTCAAGGTTTTTGTAGACCTATTTCTCAGAATTTCAGTAAATAACACACCAGAACAATTTAAGATATTCTGATATGTGTTCTCTATCACATCCCATGAAATTATCTTGAATTATCTGATGCATGGTGAGCACAATGTACTAAAACAGTTTTGAGAACCTTTTTCTTGAACATCCTAGTAATCCAGAACATAGTGTCAGAAATAACAGAACTCCAACAAAGGCATCAGTCTCAGAACCAAGACAGAAATCACATGGATAATATGGTAATGACAGAACTGTTTTCCATAGAGTTTACAAAAAAATCTGTTAGTTTCCTGTTGCTGAGAGAAATGTCAGATTAAGCATCCTGATAGAGCTGTTGTAACTACTTAATGGGATGTTGCAGACCCTAATTGTTGTCATCTTTGAAAAAGGCAGCTGCTGAGGTATTGGACATCCTCTAACAAGATGCCTTGTTGGAGTTTTGTGTCTGTGTGTGTGTTTGGGTTTTTGTGGTGAGCTAGGGCAGTTCACTGAGAAGTTAGAGAAAAAGTTACCCTTAATAACCAAACACAAAAAGTTGTAGCCAAGCAAAGATATTAATGACTGTTTACATTAGAATCTAGTGACCAAAGCAAAGACTTGACAGTGATCAGTGACTTCAGCAAACCTTCTCCTATAAAGATCCAATTCAATGAATCAGACTAAAGAAGAAAATGGAAGCACACCACATCAATATATATCAAGCAGTTCCAAGGACACCTGAAGTAAAGCTTGAGCTGCCGGGTAGTATTAAACAATGCTTTCTTTGAAAACCTCACTCAGAAGTTATTACAAAGTAATACTAAAGGCTCATGTTTGAGACGGAATCAAAGGACTTTTCTAGTTAAGACAATATGTTAAAACAAAGCCTTATGGCTGTGGTTCAAGTGCCCATATGAGAAAATAGGTAAACAGTGACAAGTCCTTGTTTGCCCATCTCAAATAATCATGAATATTTCCACTAGTAGACTTTGAAATACTGTTTTTTGAAATAGAGCTAACTAACTGAACCTGAAAAGTTGCAAGCAGAAAGTAATAAATAGTTCTTTCTTCAAGGAATGACAATGACAAACACATCTTACAAAATCCTGACAAGATGGAAAACACCAATAGTAAAGCTATTGAATGATTGAACCTAAGCTTTCTGTCACTCTTGCCTTTTGCTAATAAATAGATTAAGGACATAATAATAAGAACCACAGCCTTTTGTATGACAGTGTCAGATTGTTAGCTTGATGAATTAGCTTCATCATTAGATTATTGAGTACTTCTGGACAAACACTTTGCCTCTCTCTGTCTTGTTTCTTCTCCTAGTCTGATTCTTCACTATTATTTTTTCCTACACTTTTATTAGCAAAAAACCTTCACTTCCACTTTCTCCATTCAAGAGTTGTAACTTTTCTCTGTGTCTGATCCAAACATTAAAGTCCATTTCAGATTGTCTTTCAGAATTAACTATTTTATTGCAGTTGATCCAAAAAGCATTCATTACTGGCTTGTTTTGCTGATTTAAATCAACTGGTATATGTTTATATTCTCTTACTTAATCCACTTTTTAATCACAAAGTCCCAATATATAACTGGTTTTGCATAGCTATATATATGAAGCAACTGACAATTGTAACAGTTTACAAGTGACTGGTAACTTCAGCTGTATTTTTGTGAAACCATTCTATCAGGATGCTTATAAACATTTCTGTCATGCGGACTTGTCGTATGTGATTTGCTTTCACTTTCGAGGCTGGTTAAGCTTCAAAATATAATGCAACGTAGTCAAAGCCTTTCATCTATTTTCTAAGAATTTACCTGTGCTATGCCCAGTTACAGAATTATGGAACCACAGAATTATTAGGGTTGGAAGGGCTCTCTGGCGATCATCCAGTCCAATCCCCCTGCCAAGGCAGGGTCACCTGGAACAGGTGACACAGAAACTAGCTTAGGTGAGTTTGGACTGTCTCCAGAGAAGGAGACTCCATGACCTCCCTGGGCAGCCCGTTCCAGTCCTCTGCCATCCTCAATGTAAAGAAGTTTTTCCTCACATTGAGGAAAAGTTTTTCCTCATGTGTTTTAGTGTATGGCCATTATTCCTCATGGATCCAGAATCTGAAGTGAGATCTTTAAACACTATGAATTATTATCAATTGTATTAGTTTGTATTGTCCTATGGGGACACATCCACTAGGAACTAAATTAATACCAGAATCTTATTTTATGCATGGGTCAATATGTACAGACGTCCTTTACTCAAGCTAAACTTGTGCTAGCTCAGCCCAGTGATTCAGAAGTGAAAGTCTTTTGTGTCCTATCATTAATTCTGGAAGCTGTGTATTAAGGCATATGAAAGTTATGGAGCTAAGATGCATTAGAGTAAATGAAAGTCCCTCACAAATGATGCTTTTGAGTGTCTCTGTGCTGTAAGCAAAACCCATTGTCAACTCCCCACTTTAATCATACCACAAAACAGTAAAAACCCATCAAGTGTTTTAATTACTGTAGGAAGGGGGAAAATTTGTAATCACTCATGCATGCTGCAACAAGTTCTAAAGTATTCAAAACTGTTGTTTCACTTACATTTATGGATGTGTTTGTCCACTTCCCTTGTCAGTTCTGTTTGCCTGCCTTTGAATGGTATGGGACTTCTGCATTTTGATTTCCAAAGGTGTTAATGCTGTGCACATAGCTGAAGAGGTGACATAAGTTGCTTAATTATCGAAAAATACAAATGTGAGAGAAAGAAAAAAGGGAATAACAGCATGGAAGCCCAAAGGAGATATAAAACAATCAGTTTGAAGCAGGCTTGTCATTGGAAAAACTCTTAAGATTATGTTGCTCATTTTTGCTGCAGCAATTTTACTGCAATCCGAAAGATCTAAAAGAATAATAATCTGGAGAAACATATTCAGAGGCCACAGGGTTCGAAAGAACTTGAAACGAAGTGATGCAATTACTGCGTTAAAGGGTCAATTTTCTTACACTTAAAAGAAAGTAAAATAAAGCAAGTTATTGCTTTATTTTTACTTCAAGAGTATGTTATTATCTCTGCTTTATATATCATTCAAAGGGAGCTTTGAATGTAGAAAAAATAAAGAAGTTCATATTAAAACTAAACACCTATAGGTGTATGCACAGATTTAAACTTACAAATTTATTCATAAGTAATTCAGTATGCTTTTCCCTTATTAAGTATTTAAAATAATATTCCCTAATCCTGTAATTGACTTAGTATCATACAATGTTCTAGTTATATCATTATAAAAAGAAAAAACCCTCAAAATTATGATTTGTTTGTAACGTTTGTAACATTTGCCTCTTCTCCGCAGTTGAAAATATAAGAGACCAGAATTGTAGCTGATGCAGTACCTAGTTAAGTACTTTTTCAAAACATGTAGCACTTAAATCCAGAGGTTTCAGGCTTCATCCTGTCTTTCAGACAATTTAATGCCATGGATTCTTCCCCAGAAAGTGAATCTGTGCTTATTTATAAAGATTCAGACCGAGTCATACTTATTTTCTAAAATGGCTGAAAGTTGTATTAGAGACCCCACAGGTTTGTTTGTGAGGCCTTTCTGTTGTAAAATGAGACAGTGAAAGGTTGCTAAAGAGGAAGTAAGTAGGAAAGGAAGAAAGCCAAGCGAACAAACAAGAATCTCAGCCACACGAACAGACCAACACTTTGTAAAAAGAAACAGAGCTATTTTTTCCAATACAGTTGATAATGTTGAGAAAAAAAGATACCACAGAGGTTCTCAAGCACTAGAGAACAGCAAAGCTGTAAGCTTGTCAAGAGAAGGCAGGAAGGTCTTTGAAGGGGGTCAGAGGTTGTCCAGAGATTGTAAGCTGAGGTAATCAAAGCCAGGGAAAGGGGATAGAGATGGTAGCAAGGAAAAGACTATCTTTCTTCTAGCCACAAGCAAGGGTAAACTAAGTTATGAGGGATCTTGAAATGGAAATTTTTGACAAGGCAAAGTTTCAGGAGAAATAAAGATGTAGGCATATGGGTATTTTCACTGTCTTCTGACATGTTTTGCACCTTTACAGTTGTATAGCAAGGGCCTTGAGGTTGCTCATGGCCAGGTTTGTACAACCTCACTTCGTATCAGTAGGTTTGCTCCTTTCACCCTTGTAACGGAGGCACTTCTCCCATTTGAACTAATGGAATTTGGTCCAAAGCAATGCTTAGCATGTAGAACTAACCTAACTTAATCCTATTGTGGGAGGCTATCAGTGGGATCTGAGCACCAACACCTCCAAAAGGTTTGGCTAGAGACCGGGCTGATAACTGGCCAAAACTGCATGAAAAATCTGACAGCAGAACTACAAATCAACTGCTTCACAATATAAATATTTGCAGCCATCAGGGTACGTTGAGCTCTCCTTCCATAGTATCTCCCCTAGAATAGGGGCACCTCTCAAGGCTACCCATTGAGGCTGAGTGGTCCCTTACCTGACACTAGATATCAGTGGGCTGATAAGGGACAATTTTTGCATGCATAGAATATTTAAGGTATGTTTAGCTAAGCTTAAATAATAAACTTTTAATGTCATACTAACAGTAATTACAGTAAGCAGTATTGACTGCCAATTCACCTGTACCTATTAAATATCTTCCGTACCTATTAAATATCTTCCGTACCTAAATTTACTGAATAGAACTCAACAAATTAACTACTAGATCACCTCTTTCTGAGTGACCTCTGAGTCTTCTCCTGAAGCAACCCTACAAAATCATCACCAAAAGGACTAGCCCACAATAGGTGGACATATCAGGAAAACCTCCAGAGGTTTTACTATATGAATATGTAAATATAGTAAAAAACAAATAAAACTACATATGCACCTTCTACAAATCTCAGAGAGAATACAAGTACATCAAGTGGTCAGGCGATTGCTTCCTGCTTTCATAGCCTCATTCAATCTACAAGAAGATTGCTGCTCTTCTTGGTCATATTTTCACTAACCACTATATACTTTTATCCCAATTTAGGTCAAGTCTTGTCTAATTTTTTGACCAGGTATAAGGGAGATACTTTTGAATTAGATGATCAATGGAGCATAGAGGCGTCAGAAAGAAATTATATTAGGATGTGAAACCAGCCAGAGTATTGTACAGTGTAACTTTATGGCACAAGTTAACTGTAAGGTCCATTGTGTTTTTTAGCAAGTCAACTTGATATCCCCTATTATCAGAGCTGAGTTCCTCCTTGGCTTTGCTACATACTGCAAGATGGACACAAATACCCTCGTAACAAAATGGTAGAGGTCATACATAGGGGTGAGAAAGATGATGGTGAGAGGAAGATTATGTGGGCATGGGTCGTTCGCCCCTTGCCCTACAGTAGGGCACGTGCAGACTGTTGCTATTAGGTAATGAATAGGCGGTGTTTGGCTGCCACTTAAGCATCACCTTATACTACGTACTGGCCCTACGTAGTGTAATGTAGAGCTGATAAAAATGGGGTGTCAGGACTGCTGAGTTGAGCGACACTCACTCTTCCATCAAGACTGTGTTGCTCTGCGGGGACAGCCGCCAAGCATGGGTACCGACCAGCTGCTGCAGATCCTAGTAGCCCTGGCCTGTCTGTGTGGGTAAGCACAGTTTATTGATATGAAGCAACCGAGAAAGTAAATGTTTTAATATCCCTTTAGTGTCCCTTTAATTCCCCTTTTATTAGTTAATACTGTATTAAAAGTTGTCCATAGTATTTCCCTTTAATTCCTCTTTTTACTAATTAATATTGTATTAAAAGTTATCCGTAGTATTGCTTTAATATCCTTTTTTGGTATCCCTTTAGTTCCCTTTTTACTAGTTAATACTGTATTAAATGTTGTTCACAGTATTGTTTTAATGCCAACCGATAAAGTAGTTATTCTGTATTCTATTTTAGCTTTTTGATTCTCTTTGCTAGTTTTTTTATTATTCTCACTGCAATAAAAGATTTTTTGTGGTGTTTGAATGTCTGTTGTACTTGTCTTTATTCCGTGCATGTATCCTAATGGAGTGGTACACCAGGTGTTCCAAGGACTCTCAATTCTTAAGGGGCTGGTACTACATAGCTAATATGAGAAGGAAAACAATAGAAAGCCTATTATAGGAGTATAATAATTTTCATTTCTAGATAAAATAATCTAAGAAAACAATGACTATAACTGCCAGCTATCTCATCCCTTCCTATTTCATTTATTTACTACCACATAAAGAATATAAATCTGCATGATTATTGCTGCCTTAAAACTAGAATCCTGCTTTTAACACAGAACTCCCTTGGAAACCTTCCTGGCTGGCCTCACCAGTACAATATGGTCTATCTTTGGTCACAGTCAAAGGTCTTATTAGATTTTTTTAGCTGGATCTTGCAGAGAACAATATTCGCAGAATAGTTAGAGTGAACATACAAAAATGTCAGAGGGACCAAAATAGTCTGAATTTCTTTATAGAGACTCATGTGAGAATATAAACTCAAGAATCAGAAGTATAAAATCTTCTTGTTTTTATAAAATGTGGAGTTCTTTTTAGCACATCCTACTTCAGACATTGTAAAATCTACAGAACAAGAAATATATAGTATATATATACTATATATATACTATATACATATATATATATACTATATACACATATATATATACTATATATATATACTATATACAGTATATTTTGTCTTCTTTCAGAAAAGGAAGCTAAAATGGTAATTGAGAAATGTTTGACTCAAACCTAAGTAGAGAAATTGCATTAGACTTATATATCTGGCTACTATTCTTGGCAGCTTTCACTATTGTTGTGGGTTACCATTAAGAAGCAGATAAACTCTCACCCAGCTGCTCACTCACCCTGGAGGGACAGGAGAGGAAAACAGAAGAAACAGTAGAAATCAATCTCATGGGTTGGAGATAAAGATAGGAAGATTTTTTTACCTGTTAGCATCATACACAAAACGCACTTTACTTGGGAAAATTAACCTAATTTGTTGTCAATTAAAATAGATCTAAGTAGTGAGAAACACAAATAACACAAACATTAAAATGCCTGTCTTTTCTCAGGTGTAGCTTCACTCTTCTATACTCCCAAGGCAGGGTGAGGGAGTTATGGGCTGTGGTCACTACTCAGCAGTTCCTCTCTGCTGCTTCTTCCTTCTCAGTTTTCCTCTGCTCTGATATCAGCTATTCAGAAGCTGCAGGTCCCTCAGAAATACCTCTTTGCTGTGACATGGGGTCCTCCACAGTCTGCACTGTCTGTGGATATCTGCTCCACTGTGGATCTGTGGTGTGGCTATCTGCTTCACCATGGAGCAGCTCCTCCTCCTGGCAGCCTCTCCTCACAGAGGTGCCTCTTCAGCCTCCCACAGCCAGCACCTGTGCACCTGCCTCTTACGAAGCAGAGATGCTGTGCTGGTTTAAAAGTTAACCAGCAAGGGAAAATGAACTCAATTCA
>NW_020925707.1:1988705-2057286 GCF_003984885.1 Neopelma chrysocephalum
TACACCCATCCAGGGATGAATTGGTCCCAGCCGTTCTAACCAGGACAGATGCCTTGAATCTAATAGCAGGATCTCTTTCCTGAGTTTTTCCTAAGGAATTTTGTTAGCACTCCAGAGTGCATTTATGACTTGCCTGCAAATAACCAAGAATAAAAGAATGTTGCAGTATAGATTAACTACTGAAATTGTGTAGAGATGAACAAGAAAAAAGTCATAGGGCCCTGATTTGAAGCCATGGGGTGGGAGTTTAGAAGGATTGTAAGCAGACAAATAAACCTGAAAATTGATGACATTTTGAAATTATAGTCTCTTTCCAGCAGGATAAGGAAGTGGAGGTCTTCATCACCTCTATCCTGGCATTTTAAGACAGTGCTTAAAGGACTTACCCAATCTGCCCCACCTTTAAACTTTTTTACCTTTATTGATCTAAAACCATTGTCAAGGAAAAAGATTTTGTTTGTTCTTAGCCTCCTAAAGGACAACTGAATACTTAGAGGCATAAATTATTTACCTAATTGTGCCTTAACATAGAAAAAATACTGTATACACCAGCAGCATCTTGATTACTCTATATGTCCTGGAAGAAAAAAAAAAGCAAAAACCAACTTTCCCTTTCCCACATGTCAGTTTGAATTACCACATCAATCACAGTTAAGCATAGATTCATACTTGGAAGAGATCAGAAGCAGCCAGGGAGAGAGGCAGTCATGTTCTCTTGAGAAGGGCTCTATAATATTTGAAACATTTTAAAAGAGTAAAGCATCTGAAATGTCCTGCTTATTTGCTTAGGGAACAATGTGTGCTGTGAAGGATCGCTGGCATTAAGAGCCATCAGAAACTCTGTTGCATGCACTGTGTCAAAACTTGTTCTCTAGGGCAGGCTTCAAGCAGTACTTGTTCTTGTAACCCTTGCCTTTTCTTCACCTGTGTTATTCACTGAACAGCACTGGCAGAAATACCAGAGGGGATGGCAATTCTGTTTCTACTGGCTGGTTAAGCTGCCTTTAGTTTATTTGCAGCTACTGGATGTTGGAGAGCGTGGGTCTCTGGTCCGCTGATGCAAACAACTACAGAAATATACACAAGGCACTGCAAAATTACCACTGGGAAAGCAAGTTTGAAAGTACATGCATGTTACAAGCATAAATCAAATATAATTGTCTTGCAAGTTATTACAGAATTCCAACCAGTGAAGCAAATATGTACTTATGAACCTTTACTTATGCACATACCTATGAATATGTTGTGCCAAATGTCACTGGTTCAACACTAACGATAGGAGTGGAGCTAATCAATGACAGAAGAAATCACAGGTAATAGAGTCTGGAGTCATTCATGCATTCCTGGTAAGAATCTTGTCTCTCTGTGCAGAGAGGCATTGCAAAGAAGTTTATTTTGGGCAGATAGGTAAAGAGTTTCCTTTTGTACCTTTCTTATGTGGGAGTAGGATGGTCAGTTTTTTATCACTGTTTCTTTGTCCTGCACCCATCAAGATTTCTTTGTCCTACCTACCACACCCCATCAAGAAAGTTTCTTTGTCCTACTTACCCCCCCCCCCCAAGAAAGTTTCTTCTGAACTTATGAGAGATGTCTCAGGATTCCTGCTAGGGAGATACCCTTCTTTGTCAGTCTGTTTACCAGGTTCTCTTTGCATTGGCCCCATCAAATTCACAGATGATAGAGTTTTAAAGGTAGGTAAACGAGCCTGAATATCACTCCTCATTTGCTCAAAATTGAAGCAGTGTTAAAACAACCATTTGCTTAGTCAAAAGTATCAGAAGGCACTGTTCAAAAAAAGTACCACAGAGAATAAATAGAGCTCTTCACCACTCAATAACTTAATTGATCAACCATTTCAATCATGCAAATGATCAGCTGGGTATTAGCAAGCAAAAAAAACCCCCACTAAATAACTGGTGGAATGTGTCACACCTGCCTGTGAGACACAAGACCCAACCCTAATATGGATGTATTGTGATGTGTAGGACATAAACACTGCATGTGCCATGATATTTTTACAAAAAACAGGGTAAGGCAGTCCTGTAAGACACTGAGAATCACCGTCTGAAGATGCACAATTGCAGATAACTCACCATAAACCTGTTAAATCACCTAACAAAGTGGTTTTGCATAATCACACCCCCAATACTCACCTTTCTTTAAATTCAATTACTAACTGTAACTGCATTTACTGTCATCTGAGTTTTAGGTTTAGATATTAGACTACAACACAAGTTTGTGTTGGGATGATACTGTCACTGGACATAGATATATCAGGTGGATTAAAGTGGTCTCACCTTTCTGCATCTCATGTGTTTCTGCACTGTACAGAATCATGTGTACTTTTGCACTTGTGATTGTCCCAGAGCTGAGCACCTCTTCTTCCTCTGGTTATCCAGGCTGTGGAAGAATCAGAGACTCTTAACCACATTCTTACAGAATGGGTGATGTAGGACCAGTGGATTTCATCTGGTCCAACCTTCCTTCTCAAGTAGGGTCATCTAGAACCACTTATCCAGGACCATATCCAGATGGGCTTTGAATATCTCCATGGATAGAGACTGCACATCTGGGCAATCTGTGCCTAGTCACCCTCATAGCAAAAAGTGTTTCCTCATGGTCAGCTGGACATGTTCAGCTGGACCTTCTATGGGTAAGTTTGTGTCTACTGCCTTTTGTTCTGTCATTAGGAACCACTTAAAAGAGCCTGGCTACCTTTTCTTTCCACCCTCCCATGAGGTGTTTGGACACAGTAATGGATTGTCTACCTCCCTGAATCTACTTTTCTCTATACTGAGCAGTCCCTCTCCTCATATGAGAGCTGCTCCAATCCCTTAGTGCTTTTAGTGGTACTTTGTGACATTATCTCTACTAGCTCTATATTTTCATTGTACTGGGGACCCCGGAACAGGACAGTACTCTAGCTGTGGATTGTCAGTGCTGAACAGAGTATCGTCGCCCTTGACCTGCTAGCAACAGTCCTCCTAAAGTATTCCAGGATACCACTGGCTGTTTTTTTTTGTTGTTGTTGTTTGGTTTTTTTTTGGTCACAAGGACACATTATTGGCTTGTGTACAACTTGGCATCCTGGTCCTTTTCTGTCAAGCTTCTTTCCAGTTGGTCAACAGAGGACTTTTCAGAGGATTTTTCAGAAAATTTCAGAGGATTTTTCTCCCCAGATGCAGGACTTGATTTTACCCTTGTTGAATTGTATGAGGCTCTTCTCAGGTCTCCATTTCTCCAGCTTGTCAAGGCCCCCTGGGGTCCCTCTGATGAGTATAATCAACAAATTGTCATGTATCAGCTGTTCCCAGCTTTATGTCATCAACAAACTTGCTAAAGGGTACACTCTGGCTGTTCAGATGATGTCCATTCAACCTCATTGTCTGCTTCTTTGTCAGGATCTTATGGGACACAGTGTTGAAAGCCTTACTGAAGAAAACAAACAACATCGAACGTTCTCTCTCTGCCCACAAACCCAGTCATTTATTCTTAGAATGGTATCAGGTTGGTCAAGGGTGACGTCCCCTTTGTGTGCTTAGATCTTCTTGACTGAGAAATGCCAAGCAGAGAAGAACCCAGACATGAGCATAACACTTTTAATTTTATTTTTTGTGAAAAGGCAGGCTGAAATCTAGAAATTTTGTCTTTTTTTTTTTTTTTTTTTTTTAATTTCAGTATATTCTTCACTTTCAATTCAATTCCTTAATTTCTGTTCATCAGGATGAGCATACCCTCATCTGACATATAGTGGCAGGCCAGTGCAGCATCTGGACTGTATATGAACAGAGAATTTTACAGCAGTTTTATTGCAATTAATATAATCCACCTCAACGCATATCTACAAAAATTTTTAAATTTAGCTTAATCTCTTTGTTAAGAATACTCTTGTCTTTGATTACTTGATATTTTGTCATTATTACCCTAATAGTTTTCAAATCATTTTCTAATATCACTGTCAGTAAATTGCCTTGCTTTCATCATCTTCACTTCTTACTTCATTCTTCTTTAATTGCATTATTTCATCATTGTCACCAATCAGGTTTACCTTACTTATCAGCCCCTTTCTTCTCATCTCAGCTCAGCAGGTTTAAGCATGACACAATCTAAGCTCTAGTATAAATGTCTTCTTTTACCTCTGTAATTCTGCAGGAACAACTTGCATCATAGAAATGATGATATTTGTGACAGACAGAGAGTGTCATACTGCTAGAACTTGAGTCAGTCAAAATATATTAGCTGTTTCTTAGAAGAAAGGTCCAGTTTGTTGGAATAGTCTCCTTGCAAGCACTATGTGTGGAGAAGTCTGCTAACCCCAACTCACATGTAAATCCTGCAAAACTCAAAGTATTTGGATACTGCATTGTTTTGTTAGACAATCACAGTTTATATAATTCCTCATTATTATAAACAAAGCCCTACTATTAATTTATTAATTTATTTCAGCTATATATTATGGTGACCCTCTACGTGATACTGCAAGTAACCACTGGGCGACGGGTGGTGGTGACGGAGCTTGGCGTAGCTGAGAGCAGCGGAGACGCTGTCTGGTCTGGACCTGAGAGCTATTGACATCTGGAAAAGGTGAGCTGCCAAGAAAAGGCACTGTGAGAATGGGGAACCAGATTTCTAAAGAAGAAAAGTTGGTGCTATCCTCCTGGAAGTATCTTTTAAAGCATAAAGGTGTAACTGTTGAAGATCACGCTTTGCAAAGTTTGCTACTATGGTGCTGAAAGCAAGGCTTTGAAGCTAACACATCAGTTGCATTTAGTGTAAAGACTTGGGAAAAGGTGGGGGATAAACTGTGGAAAGAGATGTGTAAGGGTGCTAAGGATGTAGAAGGTTTGCCTACCACCTGGCATTTATTGGTTAAGACTTTGAAAGACTGGCTTAATGAACAAGTTTTGGAAGGCACTCAGTTGCCTGAAACAGAGCCTGTGTCAGATACAGAAGGACACGCAGGGGAGGAGGGAGCTTCAGCCGCTGCAGCACTGCCACCTGCTACCTCCCCCTCTGATGATGAATTGTGTGCTTTAGCAGATAAAATGAAAACGGTGTGGTGTCCGGATCCACCTTCTAAAAAATCTACCAAGGGTCCGGCTCCAAAAGCCCCAAAAGGTCTGAAGGTTCGCTATCCTTCACCCCATGAACTAGTTCAGACTCCTTGTAAATACAAATCACCTACTGATATAGTCCCTCAGCATTATAAGAAACCTATGGAACTTGTAGAGGAATTTAAAGCTAAGCAAAGGCTTGCGTCCTCTGTTCCTTTGTCGGAGGAGGAGGAGGAGGATGAGGACACTGATGAAAACAACAAGGATGACATACCTAACAAAGGCTTGTATCAATCAGCATCAGCCCCCCCAGCAAATGATGTAGACGTGGAGGATGCTGAAAATGCTTCCGTCTGTAGTCAAGCCTCTCAACCAATACTTGGGGGTCCCAGTGCCGTAAGACACGAACACTGACTGATCTGTGGACTTTGCCACCAGTAACTGTCACAGTGATGCCACGTCATCCTAGGAGATTTTGGGAGAGCGTGCGTGTACAGGCTGCAGAACAGGGGGATTAGGAGCTGTTAGAAAAGGTTGGGCACCCCTAAAAAACTGTGGACGAAGGTGTATTTGCTCCAGGAGTAGAACCAGGAGTACAAGCTTACCCTGTGTTGAAAGCTGCCCCTAATTCTGGCAAGCAAGATAGTCATGATTTATTTGCTTGGAAGGTTGTTCAGGATTTACAGATGCATGCCTCAAAATATGGCATTAATTCTCCTGAAGTTATGCGTTTGATTAGCGTACTTAATTCGGAGTTGTTGGCTCCCTATGATATTGAACATCTAGCTCAAATTTTATTTCAGCCTGTACAATTCCAGGTGTTTAACACTAATTGGCAAAAGTTGGCAGAGCGTGTAGCGATGGAAAATATGAGGACTCCTCAAGGGGATCCGAGGCAGGGCATAGGAGTTGAGGCTTTGATGGGAAAGGGTCATTTTAGCAATCCCGACTTACAATGCCAATGGGATCCTGCTGTGTTAGAACAATGTCAGAGATTGGGAATGTCAGCTTTGATTCAGACTATGGAGTTTGCTTCCCCTTGTCCTAAGTATACGACAGTGAAACAGGGAGTAAAAGAACCATTTTTGCAGTTTGTTCAGCGTATTGCGACATCGTTAGAAAAGCAGGTTGATGATCAATTTCTACGTGACACACTATTGAAACAATTAGCAAAAGATAATGCAAATGAAGACTGCCAAAAAATCATAGAAGCATTGCCAGGAGACCGGTCTGTCACTGATATGGTCTCGGCATGTTTGAAAGTGGGTAGTGCAGCAGTGTTGTGCCCCACTCCTTGCTGTTTTAATTGCAAGAAAGAGGGACATCTTAAAGCTAACTGCCCTGCCAAAGGTAAGGGGGGGAAGCAAAAGGTTTTGGCTAATCGCCCTGGAGTTCATTGTAATCGCTGTGGTAAGCCTGGGCACTTTGCTAAACAATGCCAATCCAAATATTGTGCTAGTGGTCAGCCCCCGCAGGGAAATGGGAAAGCGAGCGTGAAGAGGTGCGCTGGACACAATTACCTTCCTTGCCGCAGCCCAATCTGTACGCAGGCCCCCTGGCATTCCCCTCTGCGACCAGCGGAGTAGCCGGTATGGATGTATCCACCGCCGACACAGTAACAATTTCTTCTACAGATGTCATTAAGGTTCCTTTAGATGCTAACGGACCTATTGGCTGTGGATTAAGTGCTTTATTGATGGGGTGCTCAAGTAGCACAATCGCTGGGATAATTGTACATGTTGGGGTGATTGATGCAGACTATACAGGACAAATATGTGCTATGGTATCTACTCCTTATCCTCCTGTGACTATTCCAAAAGGAACTTGTATTGCTGAACTTGTGCCTTTTGTGAATTGTGTTCCCCATACAGAGGACCGGGAGAGATGTGCCAGCGGATTTGGATCAACAGGACCTCCGCAAGTCTTCTGGTCACAGACCGTATCCCACAAACGTCTGCAGAAGATCTGTGAATTGCGCAATGGAAAGAGCTTGCCTCCTGCTGTTAAGGTGACTGGTTTGCTTGACACAGGTGCTGATATAACCATAATTTCTCAGCATAGCTGGCCAAGTTTTTGGCCTCTGGTGTCCTCTGAATTGGGTGTTGTAGGATTGGGGGGTACAGCCCAGAGTTGCATTGCAGCTCATTTCATCCTAATTTGTAACCCTGAAGGACAGGTCGCAACTGTGAGACTGTATGTCACCCGTGCCCCCCTGACTTTATGGGGAAGAGACTGTCTAGCCCAATGGGGAGTTAAAATTACCACAGATTTTTAACAGGAGCCACTGTGTTGCAGGGCGTTAAACAGCTCACATTGGCACTGATGTGGTTAACAAACACTCCGGTGTGCACTGAACAGTGGCCCCTGCCTAAAGAAAGTTACAGGTCCTGCAAGAACTTGTGCAAGAAGAGCTGGTTGCTGGCCACATTGAACCATCAAACAGCCTCTGGAACACTCCTGTGTTTGTCATAAAAAAAAAAATCTAGTAAATGGAGACCGTTACACAATTTGCAGCAGGTCAATGCTATCATGGCAACGATGGGAGCTCTGCAGCCAGGACTCCTAGCACCCTCTATGATACCCCTTGATTGGCTGATTATGGTAATCGATTTGAAAGATTGTTTCTTTACCATTCCTCTAGCTGAAGCTGACAAGGAAAAATTTGCCTTTACAGTACCTTCTGTTAATCATGCAGAACCTTCGAAGTGTTACTGCTTCAAGGAATGAAAAACTTGCCTACCATTTGTCAGTGGTTTTTTGCACAGGCCTTATCTCCTGTGAGAAGTCAGTTTCCAAATTGTTACTGTTACCACTATATAGATGATATCTTGTTTGCAACAGAGCACAAGGACCAATTATTAACAGTTGATGTAGCAGAATAATCATTGCAGGCATTTGGCCTTGTTATTGCCCCAGAAAAAATACAGAACACCAAGCCCTGGAAATGTTTAGGTTTTCTTTTTACTGCACGAACAGTAACACCTCAACCAATTCAATTAGAAATACCCATTCGTACCCTGACTGATATTCAGAAATTAACAGGTTCATTAAATTGGATTCGCCCTTATCTGGGATTGACCAATTCGCAACTGCAACCTCTTTTTCCTCTGCTCGAACATTCCAGTGATCCACTGGAACCACGATCTTTGACTCAGCAAGCAACTCACACTATCCTGCAGGTAGAATCATTGTTAGAGGAACATTTTGTTTCTTGTATTGATTTGTCTCAAATTATTCAACTCTTTGTCCTCATAGATCAAGTCTCCCCCTTTCTGTTTTATTGGGGCACCAGTGAATAACTCTGATGCAGTGAAACTTGTTTCCAATGTCACACGACTACGCCCTTTGTCAACAAAGGCTTGTAATGCTTCTGCACTGAGCTGCATTGCAAATGTAACTGACTGGCTAGATAGGCTACTGGTAGGCATTGCACCACAGGAATTAGATATTGTGGGTACCTTAACTGCTGCTGCTTGCTTTTATTTTAATTATACTGAGGAACATAATGTTTTTGGTGTTACAAAAACCCAGTTGCAAGACATTTCTCCAGATATAGCCTTTTATCAGAACGCATCCACCTGGTGTTTATAAAGGTGTGAGCGACCCTCACCTGGTGTAGCAGTTGCTCGCCAACTTCCAAAAGGATACTTTTCAATTTCTGGCAATCGGGCATGGCCAGGCATTCCGGTGATGCCCACTGGGGGACCCTGTACCTTTGGCAGATTAGGCTTGCTTACCCCCATGGATAAGCTCTTCTTGAATCACTCTCATCTCTACAGTCATGTTGTAACTAAATGGTCATTGACCCCTGACTCTTCATTAACCCTGTGGAGTCAGGCATTGATTGTGGCAGCTGCTTCATTCTTACCACAAGTTGCTTCAGCAAAAGCGCTAAAGCAAATTAATGCCTTGGCGTGCTGGGTAACTAAACAAGCAAATTTGACTTCAGATACTTTATATGAACTTACCACTTATGTTGATAGCGTATGGCATGCTACGTGCTGCTATTGACTTTTTGTTGCTTGTGCATGGACAGGCATGGTTGTCAGGAATTTGAGGACGTGTTGTTTAAATCTTTCAGATCACTCTGAGTCCATCTATAGACAAATTACCACTCTGCAGGAACAAACAAACAAGATTAGACAGGAAACTGGGGTTTTTGGTCTCGAAGGCTGGTTGTCTAGGCGGCGTATTTCGGGTTAGTTACTGTCCTTGCTCAAAACAGGGGTCTTACTTTTGGTGATAGTCATAGTTGTGCTTGTAATGTTGCCATGTCTTGTGCTGCTTTTGCAAAGGGCCCTGCAAAAGACAACACAGGCAATCTTCCTCGCACAAATACAGAAAGGAGGAACTGTGGGGATGCACAGCTGATCTGTTGGCTCTCCAGCCCCCTTGGATGAGGATGTTGACCTCACAAACTTTCGAGTGTATCCTTGAGATAAGGAAGTCATGTACGCAGCCCTGAAGAAGGAACAAAGACAGACTGTAAAGTAATTAAGTCCAGGATGTGGTAACCACAAAATAGCCTTGAACATTGCTGAATGTACCAAGAATAAAAAGAAACCAATCAAAATACTGTTGCTTGCTTGCTTAAGCAAAGTTGCTGTTTACCGCTAAGCATGAGTATAAAAAGAGACGAGAAAAATAAACTCAGACATATATTTTGTTCCAGACTAGACTGCTTGTGTCTTTCTTGACTGTCACAACAGTGACAGAGGTAAAGCAAGGTTGCCATATTGTCTTTCATTTTCAATAATCTTTCTACCTTTGGTCTCCTTGGTCTTTCTCCCTTTCTCCCACTTGTCCTCCTGCTTCAGATTTTGAATTTACATAATGAAAGACTATTTAAAGTCTTATTTTAAGGGTACTACTTTTCATCATAGAATCATAGAACTCTTTGGTTTTGAAGAGACCTCAAAGATCATCTGTTCCACCGTCCCTGTCAGGAGGGTGCCCCTGCCAGGGGCAGGGACACCTTCCACTAGACCAAGTTGCCCAGAGCCCCTCCAGCCTGGCGTTGAACACTTCCAGGGATGGGGCATCCACACCTGCTCTGGACAACCTGGGCTAGTGTCTCACCACCCTCGTAGTGAAGAATTTCTTTATATATCTAATCTAAGAAAGAATGGGCTACAAATTATCTGATATAAACCATACAGATGAAAAAAAGGAGAAATACAGCAACTAAATGAACACTGATTGCTGCTCCAGATATTTAATAATTAGTTACATTGACTAACAATGTTTTTATGTGTTTAGATACTGCACTGTAGACATAAACTGGTTTAAGCTAATCATATTACTTTCAAAGTTAATCTTAATATTAAAGATAACAAAGATTTATCACTTGATATAATCAAATGATTAGAAATAAGAAGCCCAAAGAATTATTTCCAAAACAATTCCAAAGACTGTACTTAAAAAAATGCTGTTGTATTTTTCAGAAATAATCCACTGAATACAGTATTGAACAGTAATGGACTTCATCACATGGTTAACTCTAATGAAGTGCTTTGTTGCATCAAGATAAACTTGATTGACTCGGTTTTGCCTACTAGATACCATGAGATAAGAATTTCATCCATGGCTCAAGAATATCCTTTAACTTTGACTCATATTTTAGCAATCAATTTAGCTGTTTTTTAGCTTGAATGCTTCCAAAATTGATGTATATGCTTAGAGATAGTTTGACAAGTGTATTTTTATCAATTGGGGTATAATAATGAATAGACATTCCATTGTATGATTTCTTTTATTTTCTTCAGTTAGTTTGAATTTAGTGTCTCACACTCACACTGCTGAGAAAAGCATGGAATGTTTTCTTTTTCTTTCTTTCTTTTTTTTTTTAATTACCAAGGAAGATACTACACTGCATTAACTTCTTTGGAAAAAAGAAAGTCAGTTTCTTTCCCTCGACCTTACTTCTTTTGCAATGGATACCATAGTACAGATATGAACTGTAGTTCAAGTCCTCTTACAAAATAATAAGTAGAGACATAATTAGCAGGTGGAACAAAAAGAAAGAAATGGTCATGTGATGTGGAGTTCAGCTGCAATATTTATTTTTATAAGTTGTATTGCTTAAGTTATATGGATTCAGAAATAATCTTGAGAAATTAATTTGGGAAAAAAACCCACTAAAAGCTATTGCTTACCAAGTTATCTTCTGGCTCATGAATTCCCTGAATTGCAGACTGATGGAAGCTGGGAATGTTTACTGATGTATTACTGTATGCTCACTCTATTCCTGTGCCATCCTGGGCACTATTAGAGAGAGAATATAAGACTAGGTAGACCCTTTGTCTGTTCTCATGGATGGGACTGTTATGCCTCCTGGTTTTTTTACCAATATTATTGTCTCAGTCACTTTCAATAACTTTACTAAAAAGTGATAAGTTTTATTTCTTGTCTCTCTAATAATATCAGCATCCTTTATTGCACAAAAATCGAGTTACTTAGCAAAAAACAAAACTGCAAACAGTGCTCCAAGTTTAGTAAGAACTTCACATATTCACAGGCCTTGGATTTAAAACTAAAAAAAATTGATTTCTATAGTTTGAGTACAGAGTCTGTGAATTTAAAGTGTTCCACGAAGAATAAAGAACACTAGAAATAATTACAATTATTCCAGTATTTTCAGTATGCAATCACTATTTATCTCCTTACTACATGCAAGTGCAAATGAATGCATCTTTTATATTGTCTGTTTCCTTACGATTAGAAGTATTTGTTTAAAGACACCATTATACTTTTGAAAAAAATTCAGGAGAAAACATGGGAGCATCAGATGGACATTTCCAGCTATTCATGATGGCAAGAACCTCTCTAAGCTACTGTGTCCCGCCAGGCAACAGTGCTGCAACTGATCTTGTTGGATAAGCAAATGTGTGGGTTTTGCCAGAGGTTTAATTTTTCAGGAAATCGAACTTTAGCAATAAAAAATTAATAACACATCCCAGTTGAAACAAAGGTTATATTAATTGTACTGTTTCCTAACGACTGATAAACTTTCATTTTCATTTTCTTTGTCTCACTTCCATTTTAAAAAAAATTATTAAACTATACTTTTCTGCTCAGAAGGTCTGTTTTGACCAATATGCATTGTAGGGGCGTGTCTGAGATACAGAGGGAATGTACCAGGGCAGAGACGCCCAGAGAGCATGCGCCGAGGTTTACAACCCCATTGGATAAGGAGATCACATGGTTCAGGGATATAAAAGGGAGTGGGAGATTCAAATAAAGGCTTTCCAATTCCACCAGCTTTGGAGAGTGTGCTGTATTTCTTTATCATATAAAGGCAGTGTGCACGTGCACGCTACATCTGGCGACCTGAACGTGGGACCGAACCTACATTAGGATAGATAGCTTAAGCCTGTAACAGGTATATATCGGTAGATTCTGGTTATCACTTCAGTTTTATAAAGTGGGAGTCTTTCACCGATAAAAACCTAGACGTCTTTAACTGTTGCCTTGGGGGAGACCAAGGAACGAAGTTAGTGAGCTCAAAAAAGTATAGGAAAAGTGCACAAGAAGAAATGAGAAGAAAGAAGAAAGAAGAAAAAGCCGAGAGATTGGAGCGGGCAGGCACCGGAGAGAGTGGAGAGGGTCCGATGCAAGAAGGAGCGCCGCCGCTGCCGAGGAGAAACCCCACAGCCCGCGCCACCAGCCCGCGCCGTGAAGGAGAGCCGCGCCGCCGCGCCGAGCCCCGAGCCCCGCCGCTTGCTGCAGCCGCCGCAGATCGAGCACGCCGTGTACCGCTGCCGAGCCGCCATCGCCGCTGTTTGCAGCCGCCGCCGCTGAGCCGGGGAAACCAGCTGACCAGAAACCCGGAGTAGCCAACAACTACACAAAGAGCTCCCGCCCGTGTGCATCCACAGCGCCGAGAAAAAGGTAAAATGGGAGGTTTTTTCTCCACCGCAATTTCACAAGACACAGATGCACTGGCTCTCCTTCTCAAACCATATCATGTACAAGCCACAAGGGCTGAACTGATTGAGCTTGTACGCTTTATTAAGACAACTGTCCCCGAACTGCCACTAGTAGAAGCCCTTCACATACAGATATGGGAAAAAATAGGGCATCTCATAAAGCTAAAAGCTCAGGGGCAAGACCCCCAGGCTATCAACGTTTACCCAGCATGGCAAATAATAATGTCTGCACTACACAGAGCCCACGAACGGACAACACAAGCGTATAATACCAACACGCATCCCCCCAATAACACTGCTAGCAGCAGCAGCCACCCAACTTTTAAGCGTAGGAACACAAACGCCCAAAGTCTGGCGGGGGGGGAAGGGGAAATGTTCGTAACTTAAGCACTGAGTCAGAAGCCAAGAGCCAAAGGGACACGGGCCATTGGGAGAGGACGGAGCCTGTGATGCAAGATCCCCACTCATGGGATCATCGCAAGGGGCTCCGTTACGGTGATCAGGGGGGTAACCCAGCAGATTTGCCGCCCCATGCCGTGGATGACCGCTGGCCGCGTGGTCCCGCATGGGCGCCGCCATCTTGCCCATCACATAGTCCGGGAACTGACCAGTCTCTTCCGGCCCCTGTGCCGCCCCGCCCCACCCATAGGCGCGAGGGGGGAGGTAGCTCTGCCCCCTTCGCCGCCTCCGACACCCGCCCACATCCCCCCACAGGGAACCGAGATTACCAGAGCCGTGGGGGGGGAGGAATGGGGGGAGGAGGAGGAGGAACTAGGAATGGTTCCGTCGGGAAGGAGCGAGGTAGCAATTGGGGGAGGGTCGGTTGATAGGTGGAGTTTGTGTCGAGAAGAGGCAATACGGGTGGGAGATTTGCAAGTGATTAATGCATGCCCAGTCGTTATTGGCCCACGCCAGACCCGCCAGTTCCAACCTTTGCCACACGAACTAACAAAGGAACTGAGGCAAATAATAAGGGAAACTGGCGTGTCTTCAGCTAACACCCTGGCATTTTTAGAGACACTAAGCTCAACCTACATTTTCATGCCACACGATTGGAAGACTATCCTAAAAATAAGTCTTACCAATACCCAGTACAACGTATGGCTGAACGACTTTCGGGAGAATTGCTCTGTGTACGCCAATGACCCACAAGCAGGCGTTACAACACATCAACTAACCGGGGAGGGTAATTATCGGTCAATAGATGCTCAAAGTGGGTACAATAGGGAAGTGTACGAGGTGATAGCTAAACATGCCATGAGAGTTATGAGAACGTTACCCACATCAGACCGAGACACCAATTTGTCATTTACAAGAATAATGCAAGGCCCGACAGAACCGTACTCCCAATTCTTGGACCGGCTGCAATCTGCCTTAGATAGGCAGATTGAAAATGAGGAAGCCAGAGAGATACTTAGCAGAAAACTGGCTTTCGAAAACGCGAACCCAGATTGTAAGAGAGCACTGCAGGCCTTCCCTAAACGGGAGAGCTGCAGCATTGCAGAGCTGGTTCGTGCTTGTCAAGGGGTCGGCTCAGTGGGACACCAAGCTGACTTGTTAGCAGTAGCACTGAGTGCCCAGCTAAGAGTACAGGAGGGAGCCAGACCCAGAAGTGGTTGTTACGTTTGTGGGGCCCCCGACCACTTCCAAAAAGACTGTCCCAGGAGACCCTTTGCAGTAGCCCCCCGCAAGCATCCAAAAGCAAGGAGGGTGCCAAAAAAGGGGAGACGAGGGGCGTTGTCGCACGCTCCGGTACAACAAACACATGTGACACAAGGGAACAGGCTAGCAATTTGTGCCTCCCCCCCTCAGCCAGTGCTTTGTGCCCCTCCACCTCAGCCAGCGCTGGGCTCGACCTATCCAACCGGGACTCTGTCTTCATAAACTCCACAGAGGTAGTGCTAATCCCAACTGGGTTTTGGGGTCCCCTCAACCCAGGGGTGCATGCACTACTGATTGGAAGGTCCTCCACTACGCGAATGGGTTTATTTGTGCTGCCGAGAGTGATAGACTCAGACTCTCACAGCAAGATTCAGATCATGGCCTGGACCCCTTCACCCCCCTGTTTCATTCCAAAGGGACAGAAAATCGCCCAACTAGTCCCCTTCTACAGCGTGTCGCCTGAGGGAGAGGGGGAGCAGGGTTCAGGGGCTTTCGGTAGCACAGGAACACCACAAGATTACTGGGCAACAGCCATTACATCCACACAGCCGCTCATGATGTGCCAGGTGAATGGACACCGATTTACAGACCTAGTGGATTCGGGAGCTGATGTTTCCATCATAAAGGACTCCAAATGGCCACTTAACTGGCCCACTGTTTGCCCAGCTGCAACCATTCAGGGGGTGGGAGAAACACAAAAGCCCAGACAGAGTGCCCAAGTACTCACTGTCCTGGTCCCCGAAGGACAATTAGCCAAAGTAGCTCCTTTTGTTGCCCCCATTCCTTGCACACTGTGGGGAAGGGATGTTTTTGGTCAGTTTGGCACAGTGATGCAAATTCCTCCTGTAAGCAGCCAGGTTTTTCAATAGGGGCCATTGGTCAGCCGTCCCAAACACCCATTAAGCTGGTCTGGAAAAGCGAGCAGCCAGTCTGGGTGGACCAATGGCCTATGAAAAAGGAACAGCTGTAACGATTAACAGAGCTTGCAAGGGAACAACTAGAAGCAGGACACATTGTGCCCACAACCAGCCCCTGGAACACTCCTGTGTTTTGCATTCCCAAGAAAAGTGGGAAATGGAGAATGCTGCAGGACTTAAGGGCAGTAAATGCAGTCATAGAGCCAATGGGAGCATTGCAGCCAGGACTGCCTTCACCCTCTATGCTCCCAGCAAACTGGCCGCTAATGGTAATTGATTTAAAGGACTGTTTTTTACCATCTTCCTACACCCTGAGGATGCGCCAAGGTTTGCCTTTTCCATCCCGGCCTTGAACAATGCGCAGCCCATGCAAAGGTATCACTGGGTTGTTCTTCCTCAGGGGATGAGAAATAGTCCTACAATATGCCAGACAGTAGTGGCAAACGCTATTCATCCCATCAGAAGGCGTTTCCCCTCTGTTATCATCTATCACTACATAGATGATATTTTAATTACCACGGCCACAGAAAGTGAACTAGAAACTGTTGTTACTGCTCTAAAAGATGCTGTCCAAGAAGCAGGGTTACAGATCGCGCCAGAAAAGATCCAGCGATCGCAGCCCTGGATGTACCTTGGATGGAGGATCATGCAGCAGGAAATCTCCCCACAGCCACTGCAGCTCGAGCTTGTCATTAAAGGCAGAGGACGACTACAGGAATTGGACGGAAGGGACCCTGCCATCATCTACATTCCAGCTACGAAGGACAATTTGGATTGGATGCTAGCTGAGGACACAGGATTCCAAGCTGCCTTATCAGGCTTTGACGGTGACATTTCCATTCATCTCCCTAAACACAGATTGTGGGCAGAAATAGGTAATTTACCTTTAAAAGCCACAACCAGATGCAAACATGAACCAGTGGAAGGCCTCACGGTCTTCACAGATGCATCTGGGAGGACACGAAAAGCTGCAGTGACTTGGGTAAACCCTGATACAGGACAGTGGGAACAGGAGGTGCAGACCAGGAACCAAGGTTCTGTACAGGTTTTGGAACTGGCTGCCATCCGTATTGCCCTGGAGAAATTTTCTGAGCAACCTGTTAACATTGTTACTGATTCTTGTTATGCTGCAGGTTTAGTCTCGCGCCTTGAGAGTTCGTTTCTTCGAGATGTTTCTAACCCACATTTGTTGTTTGAAATGCGTTCTATTTGGTTTCTTGTCAATCACAGAAGGTTTGATTTCTACATTATGCACATAAGGTCACACACCAACATGCCAGGACCCATAGCTGACGGGAACAGGGAAGCTGACAGAGCAGCAATGTTTAACACCGTACCCAGAGTCTTAGAGCAAGCAAAATTGTCTCACTCATTTTTCCATCAAAATGCTCGCTCTCTAAAGAGACAATTTCAAATAACAATCAATCAAGCTCGAGACATCATCCTGTCATGCCCAGACTGTCAAAAAATTACACCCATGCCATCTCAGGAAGGCGTTAACCCTAGAGGGTTAAAAGCAAATGAGATCTGGCAAATAGACATCACACACATCCCCGAATTTGGCACACTAAAATATGTACATGTAACAATAGATACTCATTCGCAGTATATAACAGCCACAGCACACACAGGGGAAAAGGCCAAGGATGTGATAAGACACTGGCTCAGTTGTTTTGCCACCCTTGGCACCCCAAAACAAATAAAGACTGATAACGGACCAGCATACATCTCAGAAAAGGTAAGAAATTTCCTGTCAGACTGGGGAATTTCACATGTCACAGGCATCCCACACTCATCAACCGGTCAGGCAATTGTGGAAAGGGCACACCGCACACTGAAAGAAATGTTAGCTAAACAAAAAAAAGGGGGGAACCTGGATAGCCTGCAAGAACGGCTATGGAAAGCCATGTATGTTATCAATTTTTTAAATTGTGACAGCACCGAAAAGAGTAAGTATGAAAAGCAACACAGGCCTCAGGAGCCTGCCTCTCCCAAACCACCGGTCATGGTAAGGGATCTGATTTCTGGACAGTGGACGGGACCGCTAGACCTCGTGACGTGGGGGAGAGGCTATGCCTGTGTGGGTGCAGGGAAAGAGCTAAAATGGATTCCTTCCAGGTGTGTCAGGCCCTACCTAGGTACACATTCGCATCAGCAAGAACCAGAGTAACGCAGAAGTTATAAAAGAGTTATGTTTACGTTTCAGGTTTACACTTAAGAATGACCAATGTGGCAAAAAGCAGTCAATAAAAAATTCATAAGTGTGTGTATATGAGTCAAAGACGGCCGTTGAGCGAATGATGTGTGAATGAATATGTGCTGTATGACTGGACAAATATTAAAACACAAAACACCTCACAAATGACACTACCTCAGCCACAGGGTCACTTTAAGATAATTTAGTTTTGCTAAGCTTAGCCTGTTTCTTAATAAAGTTGAACTCCCCAGTTATTTAAAACCCTCAAGTTAATAAAGGTTATAAGTTTGCACGGTTAGGCCAAGGCCTTTAAGTTAATAAAGTTATCTCTCCAAGTTGCACTACCCCTTAGGAATATAAGAAGGTTTTAAAAGGTTTACATTAGAAGAGGCCAAGGCAAGCAGTGTGCTGGGTCATTGCAAGCTTTGGTAGTTTACAAGGTACTGTTCTGATTGTTTGCACTGTTGTTTTGCACTGTTTTTGTGATCCTCTTAGATAATAAGAAGGGGGGTGATGTAGGGGCGTGTCTGAGGTACAGAGGGAATGTACCAGGGCAGAGACGCCCAGAGAGCATGCGCCGAGGTTTACAACCCCATTGGATAAGGAGATCACATGGTTCAGGGATATAAAAGGGAGTGGGAGATTCAAATAAAGGCTTTCCGATTCCACCAGCTTTGGAGAGTGTGCTGTATTTCTTTATCATATAAAGGCAGCGTGCACGTGCACGCTACAATGTATTTCACTAAAAAATGAACTGTGAACCAAAAATTTATGCCAACTTATCTGTGATCAAAAGTAGAGAATGGAAGTTGGAGGAAGGCTTAATGATAGAGAGGGTTAGTGTTCACTCTAGGTTTGGAAGTGTAACTGTTGAAAAGATCTGGAATTATGCAACGCACAAGGAAAACAGATTGTATAAAAAAATGCATAAGATAAATTTGTTCTCAAAAAAATCTAAGAATATGCTATGTATTCTTAAGAATTGTTTACAGGCAGTTTATTTCTGCACTGGTAAAGATATACATTGAACATTGTTTTGCCATGGATGGATTTTCCATTTGAATGATTCTTTAGGGTGAGATTGCTGTTCACAAGGAGGACATTTCACAAGTCTTTCATGACCTACTAGTCCAGTCCTAGACACAGTTTCACTCTCAGAAATTACAAATAGAAATAATCTAAAATCTAAACAACTCCAAGAAAATTGCTCTTTTCAACTGCTAGATATTATGATTTATCCTCAATTAGGTGAGCAAAAAACCCCTCAGTTTTGAGATATAATGTCAGGTTCTTGGTGAGTACATGTGACCACTCAACAATCTGATGCAAGCACAAACAGATCCAACCCTCTCCTGCCACCAGAAAATAGATCAAGCTGAAAAAATTAAACAGTAATTTAATGACCTGTCCTCCAACAGAAAGTGTGTTGAATGCCCAATCACATTTTCTTTTTGTTTTTGCTGTTGGTGCTTTTTTTCCCCCTAACTAGCTCTATTCAATAAAGATCTTGGAAGTTCTTCTTTCTTCCTCTCATTCTTGCAATATTTTCTATGTGTTTTTCAAAATAATACAAAATTGTTATCTTTGATTGAAAAGTAACAAAACTTTAGAAAAATGTCAGTAACTCCACCATATCTGACAAAATTATATATTCATTGTGCGTGAATTTACTTGCTTATTTCTACTGTCACTCCAGTTTTGTGAAGTGCCTTATCAACAAATTGCATTTTATTACACAAAATCAGTAGCACATTCGCTGCAAGGTAAGGGAAGAAGAAATAAGATTTTCAGTGTTGGAATCCAAATTTCCTTTCCTTTGCCATGTCTTTTATTGTTAAACTGTGTGAACTCAACTGAAATTCTGATTTCTATGGATAGTTTCACTCAAAATACTGTCCTTACATTGTATTTAAAAGCATTATTTTATTTTGTGAAGAAATTATTAAAAGTACTAAACTTTTTTTTTTGGTGCCAATTGATTTTTAAATTAAGCAGTGTTGCCATTTGGTTTTCTACCTTAAGTAATCTGATGGATAAGAATGATCCACAGAGTGACTGTGGAATAGGGCTGCAAGTTTTACTGCAACTGTGAAGTTGCTGTAGCTCCCATGACATTGCCTTTAGGACAGGAAAGGACTCGTTTAAAAATACTACTCTTGCTTGTATAATTTTATAGAGCAGGATGATCTTTTGTATTCCCAGTGGTTGAACATAATTGAAGTGCAATTCATCTAAATGCAGCAAAGTGGGAAAACCAAGTTTTCAGTTTGAAAAGCCACCCAATAAGTAGCACGTTCAGGTCTTAAGCTCTTTTTTGTCACCACACTCTAGAAAATTGGTTTGCCCAAGTAGGGGAAGTTTGCCAGAAGTATAATGGGAAAGAAGGCCAGGTGGGATCTGTCTTTAGATGCAGAATAGCAGTGCTAGTATCTTCTGTTCTAGGTTCTTTTCCATGTGCTCTGCTCTTATACACATTGGATATTTGAACTTGAAAAAATCCTTGCAGAACTGATCACCACGCATAATACTCTCAAAGATTATCTTTTCAGAAAAAAAATCGTGCTAACCACCTTTCTAAAACAGCTTAACAGGGAACTGCTATGTGAAAGAGCTTTTTCAATTGTGTGCTGTATGAAGGAGAGTCAACCCTATGCTTTCCACTTTCCTATAGAAGCCACAAAGCTTCATGCCAGTATGGAGAAGCGTAGGATACTTTTCATTCACCTGTGCTGCTGCTGCTTGCAAGAGCTGTGTTATTTATAGTGTCAGAAGGGAGGCAAAGAGACTTAGAACACTAGTAATAAGAGCATGCATCTGAAGTAAGGCAGACAAAATAAATCTGTTTCTCTTGGATAATTTCAGAAAACACACAGAGATGGTGAGTGTTGGAATCACAGTCTCAGTCAGTTTAACAGATTGCCCTGGCAACAGATTCAAAGTTGAGATTCTGCTTCTGTTTTACAGGGAACATGTATACATCAAGCCATTTTACAGGGAAAGCATTCTTTCTCTTCAGGTCCTTGAAACTGGGGTAGTAGTGCTTACACTGAGAGCGGTCTGAGCATGTTGGATTCCCTGAATGAATGGGGGGACTCCATCCCCCGATCTTCGCCCATTCGGCATGGAAGTTTTTCCTTTTGTCCAAAACATTCCCAATTTATATCACTAGGCAACTTCGATATAAGGTGTGGACAAAGCTTAAGCTCACTTCTTTGAGCCTTTAAAGCAAATTGACTAGGGGGAAGCCAAAGGGATTGTCCTAGACCCTCAAACACTCCATCTTATGTGCAGTAGCATCCCTGCACATGCACACCTGCTGTGCTCATTTCAATGACCAGGGAGGCTGCTCTTCATAGTAGGTGGCCTCTGGAGGTTACAGCTGTCAAAAATGGCACTGAATGTGGCATATCTTAAGCATTTTATTGGACCTAGTTGCAAACATCTACAAGCATTTCTCCTTCTTGTGCAATAAGTTACAACCTGAAGTCCAAGAATTAGCTGTCTCCCCTGTTTTATACTTCCTAGCAATTTCCACAGGGGTAGGACCAAGCCCCTTTCTCAAGAGGAAGATGAAGTGTTGACTGATTTCTGGGGAGGAGAATAATTAATGGTCATCTAACTGTCCCTAGGTAAACTGAATTCATGAGAAGAAAAGGCTAATGAGGAAAGGAAATTGTAGGATTATGACAGGTAATAAACAGCCACTAATAACTAAAAGGTAAAAAGTGCTTAACACTATATTTTGTGGCAGATTAATTGTATTTAATGAAATAAAATGAAGTGATAATAAAATTTCATTGAAAGTTTTGGTGCTTTAAATCTTTCCAGAATTTAGAATTTACAGTATGTGCACAGACTTAATCCATCAAGATGTAGATTTACATTTTTATATTGCAGCAAAATGACCCCTTTCATTTTAGTTCTTAATCATATTTCTTGATGATACCCAAAATCATATTGTAATTTTCTTGGTTGCCCTGTGCGTCAATTAATGATTTCAATGAAACATCAGTTAAAATCCCAAAGGCTTTTCTGGAATGTGACTGTCCATTGCAAATTCTGTATCATACAAACATGTTTTATTACCCCTAGTTGAATTGTCAGTTCTGTAGTTCATCAAACCCTCGCTGAGTTTTGTGACTGAGAGTTTCATTCACAAAAACCGTAGAGTTTTTGGGTAGCATTGAATATCCAAAAAAAGCTTCATCTGCAAGCTTGCAAATTTCAATGTTGGCTTTCTTGCCTGAATCATCAATGCAGACATTGAACAAAGTTAGTCTTAACACTGATCCACTGAGTATTTTGGAGTACTGCTAAGCTTTCTTTTTCCTGAAAACCTTCCAGGTCCTGCTCTTTGCTTCCATATCTTTGAAGAACTTTCAGTTCATTAAACGACATTTCCTCCAATCTTGTCTCAAGTTTCTTTAGTGACTTCTAATTTGGAACACTTTTGAAAATCTGAGTGTAGTATTTTGTTCACTGGACTGCTTTTGTCCCCATTGCTACTGACTCCTTTGTAAAACTTGTGTGGCAGGATTTCCTGTTACAGAAACTACACTGTCTTTTTTCCAAGTTCTTCTCTATGTTCAATGACATGTTCAATGTAGATATGCCCATCTTACAAAGGTTGAAAGGTAGACTTGCTGCTTTGTAACTCCTATGATCCTTTTTAAAGCCACTTCTGTGACAGGGAGTTTTCTGTTATGTATTTGCAGATGTTGTTATAAGCTAACTCTGATATCTTCAAATTTATCTAAAATATTTCATAAAGATTGATATAGTAGAATCCGTAACTTCCAAATTATTATGCAGTATTATATATTCCTTGGGGGATCCAAACAGACAATTAAACTTAGTGTTCATATTTCAGGGTGAACTACAGATTATGACATTTTCTAGATTAAAGTTTATCTAGGGGTTGAAAACTAGTGTCAGGAAACACTACACAATTTCAGTTGTTGTTAAAGAATATGTCATAGACTTGTGCTTTTCCCATGTAAAAAGCAGCTGCGAACACAACAAAGTAGTCCCTGAGACATATTTAAACTCAATTGCCTTTTAATGTATTCTACACCCTTTACAACTTTTACACTTCTACAACACATTACTTAAAGTAACAATTATCAAATTATTTTGGTTGTTTCTGCACATAATGTAACAATGAAAAGGAAACTATTTACACATAAACTCAAAAAATATGCTTGTTTTAAATGAAAAGAGAGAGAAGTGAATTTGATTTTTATTTGAATACAATTGCAGGAAGAAAATGAATTCTTGCCTAATACCACAACAGCAGTTAGGAGGGAATTAGTTAAGTGAAACAATAAATGATATCTCAGTGGGGTGTAACAGTAGGCAGTGGATCAAATGAGGAACTTAAAGCAGTCTGACAACATAAGCTTCCCTTATACATGAGAAACCAGAATTCAGACTGCAAAAAATCTTTTATGCTGAAGTCAACAGAACCAGACTTCAGCATTTTAAGCTGAAAGCTGGACTGAAAGTGTTTCTGTCTGTCTGATGTTATCGATCTTTGGTTGAAAGAAAAATCAGTAATTCATGTCACAGAAAGCACATCTGGAGCTTCCAAGTGCTGGACATTACAATGTGTTCCAATTTTGAATGTAGTAAGATAATCAACTTATGTCATCACAGGAATTCCTCTTTATTTGCGAGATCTTAGGGATTTTAACTTTTCAACATTATCTGTTGCTTTTAAATCTTCTGAAATCATTCTCATTGAGGATGCTGGGATTCATGAAAAACAGAGAATTCAGTCTTACGTACTAAGGGTTGTCTGACACTGCTGTTGTGATTGGTACCTTTTAAATCTCAGTTTGGGAGTTGCCAGGAAAATGCTATGCATCAACTTCAAAGTAACTCAGGAAATTCTTGTGTCTGTAAGGGTTTTTAATTTCCCTTTGTCCAGTTTTAGAAATGTTTCAGTTTGGAACTTATAGTAAATTTCTGCAGTTTACATAGCCACATGACTGGGCCGATAATTTAGATGCAGCGAAAGCTGCACCTTTAGGTGTTGCTAATGGCTTATTCAGATTTGTCGGAGATAGCAACAAAAAACTATTGTATTGCATACTGTTGAAAGTCAGCTTTTTGTGAATCTTTGACTGCTTTTGTGTCCTGGGGCTTGTCACTAAGGTCAGAGAATGCATAGGTGTTTGTGAGGGTATGATGTTATCATTATCAACTGAGAATACTTTCTAATCCAGTGTATGACATCTTAAAATTGAGAAAACCAAAATAAAATTGAAGTAAAAACTGTTCCCATAATGAAATTTTATAATCTTGCCATACCATGCCAATGAGATTTAACAGAATGAAGAAAATATATAAAAATTTGAATGTACGTCAGTAGGAACAACTATTGAAACTATACATTATTTATTGTTGTGTTTTACTATGCTCTTTCAATATGCCACCCTCTTCAAGTCTACTTCAGATAACTGAGTAAAAATACGCCTGGCAGGAGTATTTAACCTATTGACTGTAATACACACAGCACATTAAGCATGAACTAGATAGTAAGTTATAGCTCCAAATACTTGGAAAAACAAAGATAACTGTGATGAAATTGCTTTTGAACTCTCACTGAGTTCAGTGTGTTGCAGTTACTCTGTCAGTCAGTCTGTGGGCAGTGCTCTGTCTGAAAACTATTGTATCAAATTCATTTTCCCAGGCTGCAGGAACATAATAAAATACACATAAATAATATAATAATAATGGCCAGTCTTCGCGAATGAAGATTTGGGGAAAGGTCTTTTTACCTTTCCAGCCTGCGCAATGGATTTTTTAGGTGAGACGCAGCCTGCGCTGAACTGAGCCCACCCTTTAATCCTAAGGTTCATCTGCCGGGGCCAAGCAAGCTTGGACAATGGCAGTGAGGTCCTCAGGACGTAGGTTTGTTTTTTTAGAGTGACCTTCTCATAGATGGATGGCCTTGCAGGGCTAACGGGCTCCATCTGCCCAGGGGACTGGCTGGGATTCGAACCTGGGTCGCAGAGGTGAGAGTCCTGCATACTAACCACTAGGCCACCAGGGGTCCCCTAAAATACACAGCATATTACTCATAAGTGCATTAGTGATGGACCTCCGACTTCCAAACCTGTTAAGTTGGAGTTTTCCTCTTACCTGGTAGCACAGCTTACAGCAAAAAGGATTTAGCCATATCCCATGAATACCAACTGGGATCAGCCCCAGACCAAAATTCCTAAGTTTTGCCTTGCATGTTTTGAAGTATATATTCTTTCTCATTTTTCTTTTCCTATTTCAGTGCTCCTTTTCTTTGTATCTCAGTGATTTCTGTTCAGAAAGAGGCTTCACTGACCGCCTACTTAGACACTATTTTCGCTTTGAGCCCACCAATACAGTGGATGTTCAGTAAAACAATCTAATATATTTTTAATTATAAGCCATTAATTCACTCTTAATCAGAAGATAAATAATGGTTTCTTGAGACTTCACTTTGATCAGAGAACACCTAGTACATGACCGGTATGCACAACAACTGTAAAATCTTCATGGTCGACAATGCTTTGTATAGACTATTTTGAAGAATATTTGTAGATGTAACTTTTACCTAATGTTGTAGCATTGTCAGGGTATCACAGCGCTCTGGGTATGGGATTCATGATTCAGAATCAGAAGTCCGTTGTGGAAAGCTACACTTGCAAAGAGTTGAATTAGTTCTTCTCCTGCCCTTCTACATGCTTACAATAACTCCAGCAACTTTCTAAACTGTATTAGAAAACTTGTCCTTCCCAGGAAAGCAGAAACTGTGGAAGTCAATACCTACTCAATATCTACCCCTTTCCATCACATATTCATTGGTCTACAGCCAACAACAGTGAATTGTGCTGCATTGTCAATGTTTTCTAGGTTTGTTTTGTCGTTTGTTTTTTGAAATTCCAAGTGGGTTTTTACAGAATCTCAGAGTGGATTATGTCTATACACATTTTATTTGGCTTCTAAAGAAGTGGCTCTTTTATTGTTTTCTAATTTAACATTACTTGCAAGAGGTGTAATAACTCCAGCTGTTTTATAAAAGGGAAATTACATATCATATATCCTTTGACAATGATAAGTCAAAGAGAAGAAGCAAACTGTGCCTCATATATTTATCAAATTAAAAAGTAGAGCATATCAGGATGGGACTGATGTAAAATAGATAATGCTGCCCCTTTAACAGTTGTCCTGCACATAAGAACAATGGCAACTGTACAGTACAATTAATTTTCATTCTTAATTCACCGGAGAATAGGAAATAGTATTTTTTTTTGCTATGTTGCCATTATGTTGCAATTCTTTATTATAAAGATGACCTTTCAGAGTCCTGGGTAGTGACACACAAGCAGCTATGTAAGCATCCCTGCAAAATTTCTCACAGATTTAAGACTGTGAACAAGAGTTTTTGGACAAGCTCCATGATACCTCAGATAGTGACAGAAAAATCCCTCCTATTCCAAGACCTTGTTCCAGCAGGGCTTTAAATTTATTCCACATTGTGACTTTATCCTAGGAGATCTGGGTTACAGAAAGGAACACTACTAAGATTTCTGCTATGGCTGCTTCTGTGCAGTAGTAAGTCTAGTGAAGTGCAACTGCTGCCTTTTTAAAAACATGAGTCTGTGGGCAGTGAAATCAGGAAATGGACAGGAGCACGAGGATGTTATTCAGTCCACATGCCTTCTGGGAGTCAACAATGGCCACCATTGTTATTAATGTTGCTTGGAAGGAAATTTGTTCATATATAAATTCCAGATCACAATATGTAATTGCAAAAATGTTCCTGAACATCAGTTAGGACTGATAGTCTTCTTCAGATGCCACATTAGTTGAAAACCTTAAATCCTCCACAACAGACTTGGGCTACTTGTCAGCAAAGGTAACTATCTGCAGGGAAATATGTATCTTTCTAACCTCTGGAGAAACTATTCTCTGCATTTTCCTTTAAACTGCACTTTTCTGTAACTTTCTTCCATGTTTTTGTTGGTGACATTAAAATGAAAGTTTACTTTCTTGAAGGTAAGAGATCTTGCAATTTTGGGAAAAGCTGCTTGAACACTTTATAATGAATGAGAGTTAAGAAGGAGTTTAAAAACTTATAAATTAGTTAAAATATCTTCATCCTGTTGAAGCCAAGTTGAATCCAAGATTTCCTTTAATTTCATTAGGGACTCATTCAGATGATGCAGAATAAAATTTGCACTAAATCTAAACATTGCTGGCATGTGTACATTCACCTAGCCTTTTTTTTTCAAATTAGAATCTCATTACACAACTTTTCCTTAAAAATATTAAACTACTACTTGTTTGTAGTTGAGTGTTCTTAAAACCAGAACCTGAATCTCATTTTTATACTTATATATATATAGATGTATGTATGTATCTTGCATGATAGATCCAACACCGTACTTCATGTTACTATTGAAAAGAAACTTATTCTAAATCACTTTATGCAGCAAATATCATCTGCCTCTTGACATGAAGGCACTGAATTACGTTTGAAAGAAACACATTAGATCCGCCCCATACCATGACCTCAGCCTCTCCTCATACGTCCTCCCCTCAGGGCTCTTCACTAGCTTCGTTGCCCTCTTTTGGACGCTCTCGAATGGCTTAATATCTTTCCTATATTGCAGTGTCCAAAACTGCTCACAATAATTCACGGTGAGGCCACCCCAGTGCAGAGCAGAGCGGGACAATCACCTCCTTCATCTGGCTGGCGATGCTGTGCCTCATGTCCCCCCCCAGGACACAGATGGCCCTCCTGGCTGCCAGGGCGCTGCTGACTCATATCCAACTTGCCATTGCCCATGTTCTCTTTACTGTTGAAATCACTTCTTGAAGAGGTCAGTCTCTTTGCTCTTGTGGTATTCTGGAGCGAAGGGTGAGTAAGTGTGTTATAGGTTCGAAAAAGAGATGTTGGAATTTTTTCCCAGTGTCGGTCGCCCCCCTTATCCGTTTCTCCGGGATGGAGGAGGAAGAAGAGGGGACGGAGCGGGGCCGCACACGCGGGGCAGCGCGGGGGGGGGGGAGGTTCCCTTTAAAAGCCGGTCAGCGCGACACTTCGGAAACGCCTTTTTGTGGAGGACTTGTTCGCTGTCCGACAGAGTGAGAGCCACTCTCGGTTTTTCGGCCGCCCCTTCCTCCTGAGGAGAAGTTTTTTGTTTTTTCTTTCTCCTTTTTTTTTTTCCTCGCCGGACACCGCGTGGAGAACGACTGGGAGAGAGACCGATTATCTAGGAGCGAGGTATTCTGCCCCGGGCCGTGGCAAATTTACCGCGGCGACTGCCTGCCTACCGCACCATAGCCCTGCGCCTGAGGGAAAAAAGGGACTCTTTCATTGCTGGCTGCGACGTCACCGGCTGCTCACGTGGCTGCGAGCGGCTGTTGGGGTGCCGGGGACAGTTCGCCCTCAGCCTCCCTCGTTTGCTGCGGGCTTCTTCCCCCCCCCCCCCCCTCCCGGGGAATTAGGACTTTGTTTAGTTTCTTTTGAAAGTTTTGGTTGCGCCATTATTCTTTATTCGGGTTTGTTAGTAAAGAGCCGTTCTCTTCCTTTTCCACACCTTCATCTGAAGCCTTTTAATTTCGAAGTTGTAATCTTGTTAAACTAAAACAATGTGTCATCATATCCCTAACTGTGATTTTATATTTCAAGTAGAACAGGATAAAAATACTCACAGACTTTGGGATCTGATATTAAGCGGAAGAGGAGGAATAGATTTTAGTTACTGATGTTTGTGGTCTTGAAAGACTTTAAATATGCTTTTTTCTGCTGTTCAGGGATTCAGAAGGAGGGGTGTCATTATTTGGGCTGGATGAATTCTCAAATCATGTTTAAGGAAACTCATGTTTCTTTAAGAGGCTTTTGGTTGTCTTTCATTATAGATTCATGAATAGGCTGAGCAGTTGTATTTGGAATTAAATTAGACTTCCACCAGTGAAAAAGCAACTGGCTGACAAGGCAGTGATCATCTTATTCCTGGGCCTCTCACTTCAGTGACTTCCTAAGATGAAGACCCAGGAAGGTCGCATGACACCTGAATGTAATCTGGTTTGATTAAATCTGATGACAGCCAAATTATCATGTTGTTCCAATTAGGCAGGTGAAGAAAATTAAAGTCTTTCTTCTTTTGACTTTGCTTTGAATGACTCTTGCCAATACACAAGGTATTAATGTTGGAAGTGTGGAACTTCAGAGTGGATGAATTAGAGCTCACACAAAAGGAAGACACAATTTAATAAGTTTGTCAAGGACAAAAAGAACAAAAGAGAAGGCAGACTGTCTTTGTAATGCTACCAAGTCATTGTCTAAGAAAGCTGAAGTTCTCAGATCTTTCAGAGAAACTGGTGATAAGAGACACTTCTTTTAACTTTGTAGCATCTGCAGTATGAATTAGTCCTACCAATAAATAATTAATACAATAGCTTTAGTGAGAACACATGATCAACTGTGACTGGTGAACTCTTCCTCAGTTATTAGGAGAGAGACAACTGCATGTTCATAATTTTCAGTTTAATTTTCAATTAAAATCTGTAGCCTTTGATGACTTAATAGATGTTATGAGATGTTTTGAGACATCTGTTTGATAACAATTTTCGATAAATGTTTCACACAATTGATTATAACAAACAACCTGCTTCAGAATGTTGAACAAGCCTGGAGGAGCCAGAGGGTTGACTCAATCCCTCCATCAAGGCAATTCTATTGAGAATATATCTATAAAAGGAAAAAAAAGTTCTGTATACTTTATAAGAAAGTGTATTTCAAAAATTTTTAATTTTATGGGTGTTTAGCATGCATTCTCCTGGCACCATTACTGATCTGAGATGACCTGGAAACAGATGCACTGAAAGGTTAGCTGTGAGCAATACAAACTGAATGCAGTGTTTCGCTGAGCTAACTGGAAAGGCATGGTTCTGGTGCATTTTGGTTTATTGCTACAGTGATGCATCATTCGACTGGGAAAAGACAGAGATAATACGTCTGCTTATAAATGTCTTCACAATGTAGAAAATCCATGACCTTTAGCATTTTCTTAGTCCATGTTATAAGCAGCTCAGAATGCATATGTTATATATTATGGAGTAACTGGCAACTGTTTGGGAACTTTCATAAGTGGTAGAATATTCTTGTAGTTTCAGAGAAATACTGCTGCCTACTGTGATGTCTTAGGATGCCTGTGGAAGTATCTGCAATCCAGGACAAAACTTCAGTTTCAAAAATCTGGAAAGGGTGGATCAATGGTTTAATATTTGTGCTTGCCCTAGCCATATTGCTTTTTGTTGTACAGTAGGATAAAATCAGTTACTACAGACAAAGCTTTCATGTAGCTGTATGTTTTATGCACTTTTATCAGCAATCTTTCTATGTAGTTTTTCATAACAGATGTCATTAGTATGAGAGTTTGTCATGGAATATTGCTATGTGTTCTGTATTTTTGTGGTTACAAAATGTTTCAATAGCACATAAATAGCCAGTGATACCTAGCACATCATATTAGGGACCTTGCTAAACATTTATCAGAACTATTTGACTTGAAAGGAATGTTGACCCCTTTGAATCTGCCAATAAAGAGATAACCGAACAGACATAGATCTTAACATAAGGTGAGTTAGAATCCCCTCATCACCTGTAGTTGATACTCTTTAGCTGGCATGAATCTCTGATAAAGCAAGTACAAAGCAGATGCATCACAGAAAATTCAGGGAGAAATACTTCAGGCAGAGGTTTTACATGTCAGTTCTTTACTTCTGGGAAACTGGGAATTATTCTCTACCAAAAGACAAAGATTAATACAGTACTGCAGAGAAGCTTCAGACCAAATTACAAACCTGGATGGACCTTCATCTAGATTGTTATGTGCCTGGCCTTCAAGTTCCAGAGCCTTATACCTATTGTATAAGGACACCTGAGCAGGTGAATAGGCTGGGAAGAGATTCGCCTGGCACCTGGAATATAAATCTAGTTCCATTGCTCCCCATCTCCTGGGTGTCCTCCTTCTGCCTAGTGGTGAGGCAGTAGGAGATACAGGATGACAGAAGAGATGGTGTAGCAATCCTTACCCTTTTATTATTGCCGAAGTTCACTTTCAACGTGCAAACATATTAAAGACATATCGAGGCTGCTAAACTACTGTGATGGAAAGCAATGATAGCTGCCAAAGTCAAATAAATGCTTTTGCTATGCTTGAATGAATATAGCTTTTTTTCAAGAAGTGAAATCATAGTTTGTTTTTTGAATTTATAAATAGTTGATGTGTAAAGGAAAGAAAATGATTTGGACTGTTGCAGCTAACATTTTATTATTATGTGCAGAGGAGACATGAACAGAAGAGTCAGGAACTTTTAAAAGAAAACTTTTTTTACTTAGAAATATTAAAAGGAGCAAGACTAGTTTCCCCTGCTCCTGCTGCAGGATTCATTCTAGGCCTTTTTTCAATCCATGCTGGCAGAAATTATAACATTGAATCTTTAAAAAAGATATATTTTTCCTGAATTGTTTGCTTATGGGTATGTTAATAAAAACAATATTAGCAGCTCCCACTCCATTCAGTTTTTTTCTCCAAGATATTTGAGATGTTATAAGCATGCCAGTTCTCTATTTTTTCACAGAATCTGCAATAAAACCAAGGTAAAACTATGTTAGTTGGTTTTCCCTATACTTTAATAAAGGAATCAAATCCTTTGAACATTTTCCGCTCGCTGGAAGATCATAGCTAATACTCATTTAGTTTTTATAGTGAGCAATGTGATAAATTCAGTGCTTGCTGCTTATAACAATAGAGGTGGTGTAAAATTGCTGTTATACTCACAACAAAATGCTTCAGTACATTTTAATTTGTACATAATCTATTCTTTGCAAAAAGTTCAAGGTTATGTACAGATCTTTTAAAAATCATTTTAATAATTGGGAATGTCATCACTGATTCAAGGAACTGAATTAAAATAGTATTTAAATATTATTCAAACATGTTTCAAGCTAGATAGATAGGTTAGATCCCTCTTCTCTGAAAATATATATATATATAAAAAACTCACTTCCTTTAATTCTGCAAGGCACTTTGAGTAAATGGACTATAAGGTCATCAGCAAAAAGTTCCTGGTCTGTAGTTTTTAATTTTTCTTTCATATTCAGTGAAGTCTCCTTGATTTCCATTTTCTTGATATCAAGTGAAGTCCACAAACACTTTATGCTGCTACACATCACTACTACCTTCATGGCAAGCTGAAATTTTTTATGGGCCTCTCTGTCATAGTTTGATCTTTTGCTCACAGCACCAGCAACAGCAGTGCTAAAAAGAAAGATTGAAGAAAATATGTGGAAAATTTGCCACCAGTAGGAGATGAGTCAGTTATAGAATTTAATATAAACTCTGGACTACCTGGTTTACCTGTTCATCATCTCTCATATTTACTCAAAATGTTGACAGGATCAGAGTTCTATTCTCTTTATCTTAACTTGACAATTCTGATTGTTCCCTCAGTGCTCTTCTGGGAATTTTTCCAAACTTCCACCATCTTCGCAATTCTGCACATTGTGAGAAAAAGAGGATACTGTCTAACAGAAAAAGAGTGAAGAGTCCAAGCAAGATTTATATCCTGACAAGCAAGTTTCTATCAGTTCAATTTGCCTTGATTGTTAGAATTGTGATTAAGAGAGGCAGCCTGACTCACTAAAAAATTGCAGTTGCCTAAACTCAGAAAATCCATCAGAAGAGCTCCTCAGCCACGTGGTAACTTCCAGAATATCAGTACTAGCCATGACTTCACAACGACCTTGACATTTTCAAGCAACTAAATAACTGGAGGAAATGTTTCATAGTCTCTCTGCTTGCTATTTGTCACAGGGAGAATTGAAGCTTTTGACAAAGTTTATTAAAGAAACCCTCCCACTGAGTCATGAGGTGCAGAAGAGACCCCCTTGCTTTCTAAAGTCCTTCTCAGAGAGAACCCAAAGTGCATCTGCATCCAGTTTTAGCCCCATACTTAGTCCACGGTTTATGCTGAAAGAACTATAGAGGTGTAATTGAGCCTTTATATGATTTCATCCCACAGGATTAAGAGTGAAACCCCAAATATATTTATAGGGAAAAAGTAAATTATTGATTTAATTTGATTGTGAAAATGATCAGACTAAAAAACTTTAGTAAAAGTAATTTACACTAGGCAGTATATATAGTTATAACTATTAGTATGGTATACTGTTTATTAAATTAATGATTTAAAATGTAGAAAAATAATTTTTAAGTAGAGATTTATGTTACTAACCCATACCAATGACCATGGGCAGATATCTTTCACTCAGCCTCGAGGGCTAACCTTGAGGGGCATCTCCACTCTAGTGAGGAATCTCTGTACACACACTCCCAGAAGGGGTGTGTTAGAAGACCTTAGTGTTAAAAGGTGGGGCTGGGATTTTATTTATTTTTTCTTTTTGCATTATGCTCCCACTGATAAGGATCCTCAGAGATTCTTTCTTGATGTGCTGATAGCAAACGTATTAGTGCTTTATTTGGGTAACGATTTCAATGGGCAATGGTCTACATGAACACAAACCTTCTTACTGGTGAAAATGTAGGAAGACAGTTTGACCTAGATTTCTTGGCACAAGAATAATTTTATTTTTTGTTTGCAAATTTACATTAAATTGTTGTTAGCATTGATAAAGGAAGTCACTGAATTCTGCAGTGACATATTTGGCTGTGGCCAGTTTTGCTGCAGTCACTGCAGTGATTACTGGCTTCATTCATCCTACTCCATTTTTTCTTTTTATTCACAGTATTATTATATCTATAAACATAATAAGTATTAATATAGTCAATATAGTAATAAATAAAGATGAAAACAAATATATATAATTATATACATACTTATATACAAGAACATATAATTATATATAATTATAGTTAATAATTACATAGTGATAATAATAATAATTATTATTATTATGGATTTGGACTTCTAGTTTTTCTAAAACATTCTGAGCTTCTCCTTGTACTAGCACATTTTTAGCCATCAGTGGAGAGTAAAAACCCGTAATTGTTCAGGACTGACAGCCTAAATGTTACAGAAAACCAATTTATCATTCACAGGGAAAATGAAGAAAGGTTCTCTTGAGGATCCATAGAAAAGAATATCCAGTCAGAGAAGGAATTGACTGGAAGTCAAACACTTGAATTTAGCACAGAAAACATATTCTCTCCATGCACACTGACTGCAGAGAGGTTCATTTAGTTGTTAGAGGAGATGAACCAAACAGTTAGTTGTTCACTACTGGTACATGTTTCATACCAATGAAGTAGAAAATTTTCCAAAACCTCACTGAATTTATGCAGAATTAAAATACAGATGTCAATCAATGATAGACTTGATATTCCAGCACTGTGCAGTGGTAAGACATTCAGGACAACATTGTATACCTCAAAATAGTCTATGTCTTTTAAAAATAAGGACAGGTTATAAAGATATATAAACAGTTACATTACAGTTGTGTGGTTGGGTTTTGAAAATGGAAAATAGTTCTTTGTCAGGATATTTACATATGGAATTTGTTAAACCTTTGTTCTGTATTTTATGGAGAAATACCTTTTGTGGAAATCAGCCATGTGAACAGTCATATACCCCTTGGAAGTAAAAAAGACACAGACAAAACTTGAAGCTCTGATTTACCAGTTGGTTAGGTGAAGCAAGCTAAGAAACTAAGGGAAATGGAGGCCTTTAAGAGGCTACATCAAAATATAGTTAAGTTTAATGTATGTTTTCTTTCATTTGTTCACTTCTTTCTTTTATAAATGTCTGTAATTATAATATTTGTTCGGAGCAGTTTTGAAATACCGGTAGAATGTTTATAACCTAGAACACTGAGTTAATCATGTCAGATTTCCTGGCTCTAAAATCTGTTGATGAATGGCACACCTCTCCTGTGGATAATTTCTTTTCTGAGGAAAGGAGAAGTGAATAATATTTACACAGTGCTCTTATATGTAGGGTTGGCCCCAGCTAACAGTCAAACCCCTTCTTACACTATTCCCTTCCACCTCATCCTTTGTCCGCTGTCCCTCATCCCAGCAAGACAGTGGGAGAGAACAGAAGGAACAGGAGCAAGAAGGCTCATGGGTTGAGATAGAGATGGGGAGATCACTTACAATTTACCACCGTTGGCAAATCAGGATCGGATTTGGGGGAATTCAATTTATCACCAATTTATATATCTATAGATCTATAAAGTTATAGAAATAATTACTGAGTCAGATATGCAGAAGCAGAAAGACAGACATTGAAACACACAGTCAAATCCCTTTTCCTCTCCCCTTTCCCAGGCTTGCCTTTACTCCTCTCCAGACTCCTCTACTCCCTACTTCTTACTGTTGCAGGCTACAACTGGTCCCTCCAGTGATACAAGGAGAAGCATGGCAGGAGGTCAGTCCACAGCAGCTTCTTTCTGCTTCTCCTTCTTTCTCCCACTTTCCCTCTGCTCTGGTGTCAGCTCTCCAGGGCTCATGTCAAGAATATCCATCTGCAGTAGTGTAGGTCGTCCATTGGCTATGACAGAATATCTGCCCTGGGAGCTGGAAAACCCATTCCTCTTCCTCTGATCTTGATGTTTTTGCCCTTTCTTGAATATGCTTACACAGAGATGTCATCATCTTCTCTGAGGAGCTCAGCTGTGCATTCCATAGCAGAGGGTTCTCTGGAGCCAGCTAGGATGTCTGTGTCTACATGGGAAGCCTATGTCCACAAAAGCCATTCATGCAGCCCCCATGCTACCAAAGCCTTGGGCATCTATTCCCAATACAGGTTGATACATTGCAGCACACTTGATGTTAAAAAACAACCCTTTAATGGAATAATATCTTGCCAAAGAAAGCAGGTTTCTCTAAATTGATATATTTTATTCTACTTCTCCAGTTTTGATAGAACTAAACCAGGAAAAATGCTGACAGATTTTGAGTCTGACTGCTGTCAGGCAGATTTTGAAATCTTTCTGCTCCTCAGCAGCCCTTTTTGCAGGCTCATTGCCTGCAATCCCTGGGAACATCCCTGCCTGGCATCTTTGCCACTGCTACTTCCAGTTCCAGAGCTCTGGGAGCTGCTATGTAGCCAGGGTCCATTCCCTTCAGAGAGGCATTCCGAAGACTTGCTTTTCCCTGCAAGTTTTAATGTATAAATACCTCCACAAAACTGAATTGCAGTTATTCACTTTGTTTTATTCATGTTTTCTTTTCCAGATGTAATTCCATCCATTAAGAAAGAATTCAATGCTTTAAGAACAGATAATTACGTTTGAGTTCTTAACCCTCTCATTCTCCAGCTGTTGTTGTACTGTTGACTTTGTGAGGACTAGAGAGACTGGTTTTTCCAGGTTGTTATACCAGTATTATGTACTTCAGAGCTGACATACCTTTGTCTTTGGAGACAATAGATTTCAGTGCTACTGGAAGGTTTTTTTGATCCATTTTTCAAACATTAGGTACATTAGTGAGACAAAATATGGATTCACACAAAACTGTAGAAGAGTAACCTAAGTAGAGTGTGATAGACATCTTCACTTAAAGTGAAAATTGAAAGCAGTAAATAAGTAAAAAAACAAGATATTTTTGAGATCTGGATTGCTTTGGTATGTGATAACTCAAAATGAATTTACACAAAGAAGCTTTAAATTGATTTGACCTGTGAAAAAATCAGCTGCCTAGCACATCTTGTGTTATTAACAGCATATAACAAAAAACTGCAGAAGGAGCAATGAGTAATACTGGAGCAGGGAAAGAAATTCAGTAAGGAGAGTTTATAAATCAATGTCATGTGTGTAAACTTGAACTCACAGTCAGAGTATTGCAGAACAAAAGGATGACAGTCAGGCTCTGGAAAGAAAAGTAAGCAGGAAGCTCTTCCACCTTCTAACCACATTCTTATGTTCTCTCCAAAGGAGCTTAAAGACGTGAAGCATTTCCAAAATCTGTATGTTTTGGGTCACCACAAATGTAAGAAGAAGCGTGGAAGGAGACCTAAGTTCAAAGGCAGTATGAGATATGTTTCATTTCTTGACAGGATTTAGTAGAGTCACATGGTAAGAGGTATTTTTTCACGGAGACAGTTTTTTTTCCCTTCAGCTGGTCCATCTCTGCTCTCATGAGCCACAAGAATGTAATGTGTGATTAGTTTCTTCATATGTGAAAAGAGGTGCTCTTTTTCCAAGCTGTACTATAGCTTGTCTGGTCACCTAGCATCTGATTTAGCAAAGCAAGCAAAGCCCTTCTTACTGTCCTTTAGAATTCTAAAGGATAACTGGTACGTTGTCTGTTTATGAAAAGTTGTGACATACCCCCAGCTGGAAGGCAACGCTGTACTGATGCTCTGAAGCACCACCTCGGCCACAGGTAGTTCTCTGCCTGCTTAACCTGATGCCTGACTCAGTGAGGGAATGAGGGTACTTCTTTCATCCAGTTTCTGAATTGGCATCATGTAAGAACTTATACAGAAAATGCTGTGGACATTTAGGATTTTCAGGAATACCCTAAATAAAGTGATCATTTATTTTGATTTAGCAGTGAAGTTCCCATCATTGCAGGAACCAAGATGAAGAGATCTATTTGTTTTCCTTTGGGCTAAACTGATGCCAGCACTTTTAATTTCTTATTAATCTGTTCTTTAATATTGCTGATGAGGTATAAAAGGCCAATCTAGATAAATTAAGCTTAATTAGACAGCCAAGATCCTAAATCTTGAGTCCATCTGTGGTCTAAATATGCTGAAATATACAGTCTCACTTACGGATTTCATCAGTCTTTTTTTTCTTGTATGAGCTTTTTGTCCTTTGGATCCCTTCCCAGTTGCTTACAAAAAGACAAGTCTTCAAAGTGTGGGGTTTTTTAACCTTCCTCTGGGTTCTTCTTGAAAATAGAGAAAGGCCCAGATGAAAACATCTCATAACCTCTTCCTAAGCAGGATAATTGAAATATTCATTAATGCCATCTCAAAAAGATATCTTTCAGAGCTATTTTTATGGAATTAATGTTAGCAGAACTAAGAAAAATATGCAGAACTGACAACAACATTTTATGTAGATTCTTGACTTTCTTAATATAGTGTTCTAATTCTTTAGTTTTAAAAAATTTCAAGTTTTATATTTAAAGAAATTTAAATTTTAATGATTCTGTTGCCTTATAATATTATTCTTTAGTCTAGTTAATGAAAACACCTAATAAGCTTCTATTTTGTTTTTTCATTTGGAGAAAAAAAAGCACTTATTGTGTGTCAAAATCAGTATTCTTATGTGTAATAATAATGACAATAATGACAAATACTTTGAAGCATTAAGAAAAAATCTTTTATGACAAGATTTTATAAGAGAGCTCTCTTTTACGAGAGAGCTGCCTTTAGTTTACCATTTGTCTTTGTTCTTTTGTGCCAGCTGTCTCCACAGGCAAAATAAATGCACAACAGCTGAGACAGAGTGGCTTATGGTCCTTCTGCAATAGTTATTTAGAAAGGGAGATAAATACTGAGAAAAAAATACCAAAGCAGGTATTTGGTAACTAAGACTAAACAAATTGGAGGTCGGTCCAAAATACCCATGTAAGTTTTTGTCTGACATTTTACCTCCATTCTTTTTTTGTTCGAAGTGTTCTAGGCAGTCAAGTAGTAAACCCAGAAATGCTGACATTTACTTATGGCATATGAAGGAACTGATAAACTGTCTTTCGTGCCATTACACAGATACATTTGTATTAGTACTCTACTTGATCTAGGGAGATATTTATCTAAATTACAGTATTATTCTTATTTATTCTCAGGTTTGAATTACAGTGTGGGTCCCTAGGTTTTCAAAATTGTTTGTGTAGGATCAAGTTAAACCAGAAGATGCATGAAGCTAATATGCCCCCTTTAGTAGCAAGCATTCATTCAACTAAGCTGAAAATAAAAATATAATGCAGAAAATTAATCTCTTGTACCATTTCAGTCCTCTTCTGCTAGTGCTCTGCACCACCTGCTAATTTTGACATGGTCAGTCCTTCATTTTTCTTTGATTCTTGTCCATTGTCTCTGAAAAAGATGACTGTAGCTTTGAAGAGTAACAGGAGAGAAACATAGTTCAGCATTGATTATAAACTGCTTCATCATTTGCACCAAAGGAACATACCAGGAGCATGCTCAAATGATCTGCCAGCTCCTCCTCTAAACACTCACTCATACTCATGGCTAGGCTTCGCGAACGAAGATTTGGGAAGGGCTCTACCCACTTTTCTTGCAAGCGCGTTGGTGGCTAAAAAGGCCAATACGAGAGAGGCAAGTCCGGTTGCAAAAGACACAGCAGAAAGACTCCTTAGATGGTATATTCTGCAAGGGTCGATTCTTTCTGCGTTGTCTTTTCTCCTCAAGGGTGATCCTGCGTGCTTTCTCAAAAGCATCAGCAGCGTTATAAATGGTGTGTCTCCAGGCCTCCCGATTGGAGGCCAGAGTGGACCAGTTATGGTGGTCAATATGCCCGAGGCTGAGTTGTTGCTTCAGGGAGTCCTTGTATCTTTTCTTCGGAGCTCCTCTCTTGCGGCAGCCGGTGGCAAGTTCACCATAAAGCAGGATCTTAGGGAGGCGGTGGTCCTTCATCCTGGAGACGTGCCCTGCCCATCGCAGTTGCGTTCTCAGTAACATTCCTCTAAACAAAAATGTGTAGAAATAACCATTTCTTTTGGTGAGGTGAGACTTAAAATGGATGATTTCTTTGTTTGCTTTTTTACTGAAAATCATAAGTATCTGCAAGTCACTTAATTTAGAAACAGAGAATCTTAACTTTGGACCAGACAAATAGAAAAAAACATTGCAGCATAAAAAAAAAAATTAGCCTATATTTGATTAAAAACACTCTAAAGTGCACTCTAAAGAGAAAGAGATTGTACATTTGTGGGCAAAAATTTCCTACTCAGTTAAACAATAATAGAGTTTTCACTAAAAAGTAAGTCTCAATCTCTTTTCTGTGTGATTTATTTTTTAAAATCAGAAACCCAAATGAAGTGATTCTGTACTTAGTGACTCTGAATTAATGAAGACTTTTCTGACATTTCAGGTAATTCAGAGAAGAGCTTTAGTGATTCAAAGAAATCCTTAAACAATATGTATAAAGCACACATTTATTATGGCTGGGGAGATGCAGGGGGTTTCGCCCCCCCCGTGCATGTCCGCTGAGAAAAGAAACACAACAGCTTTCTATACAGTGGGTTTCAAAAATTTTCTATCATATACACTCTTTACGAAGTCTACCTTATCTAAATAGACATTTGGTTGCCTAACTCCTATTCTTATTGTTATAGAGTGGTAACACAAAGTTTTATCTTTTCAAACAGCTTAGGTTCCCCCCCCTTCTGTCTCCCTTGCAATACTAGGTGCTAAGAGTCTTTCCTGTGCTGAGTCTTTCCTGCTTTCCCTGACAGTTCCTTTTGTTTACGTAAGCTAGCTTTATCTTAACTGCCTACAATTTGGGCAGCAACCTTCTTTCAAGCAGTTACAATTTTGCAAAGTCACACTAACATAGCTGAATTTTTATTTTATTTTGTCTTGCCTTTATTTCACTAGTAGTGACTTCAGCAGTTTATTTTTCAGACCACCAATCAGACAGCCAAGAGAGTGGACCTATGCCAAAATAGTATTGCTTACTGCTATACTCTGTCTCAAGTGCAAGGACAGCAATACTTTCAGTCTCAAATGATTAATCAGTGCAAATCTGATTTTAGCGGACAACAGCTTCATTTTCCATTTTGTTGAGATCAACATTGTTTTTGCAAACTAAATGTCATCTTTCTGTAGTACAGAAACACTATTCACTGCAGTTTACTTGCACTTTAGTCCCCCAAACCAATTTTCCACACTTCATTGATACCAATAATGAGAGGTAAAAATATGTCTTTGGTATGCAATAGTAATTATTTAGGCTTTTTGATAGTTTTTTTTTTTAAATCTCAGAGCATATTAGTTTTCCTGTCTTATCACAGAGACAATTCAAAGAATCTACGAATAATGTAGGTGTTGTTTGAGTGGGATTGAATCTCTGTTCAGGTTATTGAATTTTGATGCATTTTTATTTAAAAATAGAAAGTTTCACAATAATTTAACAAAATAAATTGAACTTTGATGAAATTGCTAAGAGAAGAGATCTGATGAATATTGCCTGAAAGAGCACAGTAAATGAAGTATATGTTTCTTTTAATAATATTTGTTAAAGACATATTAAAGTACATTAACTTTAACTTACTTTATCCTTATAGTATTTAAACATAATTTTTATACTGTCTACTCATAGACAATTAGAAAATGAGGTTCATGCCATTTGGAAGATGAATTACCTGTTTCTAATTTTATATTGTTAGATATTTTTTCAACATATGTTTGTAATCATATCATGGTGTTATCATCATGTCCCGAATACTTGCAGATTTGGGAATCTGCAATTTTAATCAGTTCTTTAACTTCAGCCATAATGTATCCATTCTTAATTTTGTTTGTTTGTTTGCTTCTGAGTGTTTTTTTATAAACCACCAGCGTGCAGATTACTGGACGTAATTGCCACTTATAGTGACATTTCTGTCATCCCAGTATTTGGCATAGATCACGCAGGTGAAAAAAATTAAAGAGAGTGCTTTAACAGAGGAAGAGTGGAGCCAAGTAATTTATTAATTTCTGTTGAAGAATGGTGTTGGCTTATTTCCACAGAGGATATGACCTTTCCTTTCAAGTCTTAAATTTGTATTTTAAGAAGAAGCCTTTGTAGCCATACAGTAGTGGCAGCTGTTACATAATCCTCATCATGACCTACCTTAAAGTGTATTGGAAAAACGGCTTTAATGGACCTCCATCACTGCCTCAGTGACTTTCGAAACTAGAAACAAAATTACAGCAAAGAGAATTTCCATTATCTTCTCTGTTGTAGTGTGCTATTATATTAAATAACATGCTTGGGACATAATAACACTTAAAACCACAGCCTAGCACTAGCATAAAGCCACTGCATCTCCTCTACTGTTCTCTTCCTAAACAAAATCAGATTGCCTAAAGTAATCAGAGGACAAAAAGAGAAATGTTTATGGCATGAAACAACTGTCTTAGTGCAAAAGTGATGCTGTTTGTTACTCTGCTCCACAAACACCAGTGCTAATTGAAGGAGAACTTTTCTTTCTCTGTTCAAGTTAAAACCAAATATTTTAACTTAACTCACCAACATCCATTTCACTGACCATTTTTTCTGGGCACTAGAAAACAGAGAAGAAAAAAGTGCCAGATAAGACCTTGCTAGGCAGAAGAAAAAATTGTCTTGGTTACCATTTTTACTTCAGGAATGATAATCCTGTAGTCAATGCTGTTAAAAGTGCATGGAGGACTGTACCACAACTGCAGGCATCCTGCCTATGATCAATAATAGTTTCTTGGAAGCATATAAACCAGAGCAAGTCACTCCAGTGACTGAGCAATCACTTTGTGCAAGAAAGATTTAGAAATGTGCTGTTAAATTTTCCATGTATTTACTTTTGAGAAATGAGAACAACTTTTTATAGTCCTGAAACTCAGATAACTCAGTTTATCACCTTACCTATATGATAGTAAATCTTAATTAATTGCAATGGCTGTCCCTTTCCATTTATCTATATAAGTTTGCATCTATAATTTTTTCTCTCATTATTATGAAGTCCTACAGCAATTTTGCTCAGACAAATCTTACCCGTTCTGAATTACTCGGGAGCAGGATGCTCTGTAAATTTTTTTCACATTTTCAGATAATTTATAAATAAAAAAGGAGCACAAAGACTGCACCAAAGACTTAATTTTTTAACATTTTTCAAGTACAGAGCTACCCTGTTAAATATGAGAAAAAACCCACTCCACAGATATTTTAGTTCTGTTGTATCATATCACATCTTAAATTTCTCTAATAGCACTTGGGATTTGGGGTAGATTGTGCAAATGGGTCATTCTGACTTACACAGTGACTCTCCCAAAAGTCTGAACCTGTGTCTGCCACGGTCCGTGGGGGTGGGGAGTGAGACCGCGACACTGCACAAATGACCCGAGATTGAGGTAGAAGGTGCAATGGCTGTTTATTGAAGTGTGCGGAGGTTTATATAAGCTCTGGCGTGGAAAGGGCCAGAAAATGGGGTGGAGCATGAAACAGACAACCAGGAACGAATAGGAGTAGGGACTCGGGAGGAACTGGGAGAGAAGAGAACCAATGTTAGCTCTCTCCTCACTGCAGCTTTTTCAACCAGTCAGAGGGAGAAGCAGGGAAAGCAGGGAAAGGCAACTCGAGGCATGCCTGGGCATGACCAGGTAATACAACTGTAGGGGTAACATACAATGCACATATTTGAAACCACATAGAAACTGTAAAGTCCATATAATAAAGTCCTTTTTCAATTGCTGTATATATTTTTCTATGCCTGGAACCGTTCCCACTCTGATTCCTGCTCCTCCACATATGTCGATACTGATTTATGACTACTGCTTTTTCTCTGTAACAGCTCTAACCACAGAGTTTGATTAGGCTATGCCATAGACTGCAGCAGAACCCTTATCTGACTAATACTAGTCTTAGAAAAAGTAGCATTTTATAGCTGGAATCATTCAGAAGACAAGGAAAAATGTAGGTAGACAATTTGTTTCTGTTGCTAACGCTTTGAACTCTGGGTTTCAATAAACTTTGTAAACTTAAAATAGATTTGTCCAGATCTATGCAGCTTCAAACTATATCAGTAGTGACTCAAATACTGCATTAAAAAGCAAAAGAAGTGGTGTACCAGTTTATTTTCAGTTTTCATTCTAAGACTGTATTAATATCAGTTGTTCTTGCTACTCAAGTTCCATTTAAATGATAAGTGTAGATTTATGACAGCTTGAATTGCCAGCTTAGAGTCAGTGAATTGAATTAGGATCTGTGCTATGGTACATTTGGGAGATTTGACATCTTTTATACATACAAATGTCTGTAAGCCTTATACTGCATCCCAAGAAATGTGTTCTTTGTGCAACAAAAAATCTGCCATTTGAGCAGCAGACCCACTGAGATTATTTTTTCAAGCTTGACTTTTTCATCATGTTCCTCTCCAAATCAGCCAAATCCCAGAAATGAAACTATGTAATAACAATGACATTTTCAAGTACACCAGTAGATTTTTCTTTTTTGGGGGGGAAGATCTTTGAATTACTGAACCTGTAAGAAAAATGTGCAGAAATGTGAACATCACGGTCACAGAATAAAGTAGTTAACACTACACTGAAACTTGGCAAACTGGCTTGCCAACCTAAAGCAGAAACTCAGGAATGATGTGGTATGGCTTAGTAATAGCTTACTGCAAAGTAAACAATCTACTCTAGTGGAAGGCTCTTTATGTGGAATTGCATATGGAAATTTGTCTTTCCTGTATTTCTTTTGGCTCCTTCATATTCCTAATGATAATGATGCTGATATAATACCTCTGTGAATGCTTCTGTCACTTCTCCATTTCATTTAGAAGAGTTATTATCTTCTTATTTAGGTTATACATTTTTTGTTAAAAAGTTCCTAAATTTTGTCACTTACTGATATTAATTATTTTCAATTTCCAGTAAGAACCCAAAGACATTCTATCCTTTAGTAGTGAACTTATAATATAGCTTGTATAAATATATATTATTGACATTCCACACAATAGCTGGCATAAGTCGCTGCTGTGAATAGCCTGTAGTTATTTTGTTGGCTTTCTTTAATTTTAGCTTTATTTCTTTAATTTGATGTCAGTTTTCATGACCACAGATTTTTTTCAGTTCTACTGATGAGAAGATGTTTATTTGAAAAACCAGACAGAGGAAACGTATTTCTTCTCTGGTTTGAGTTGTCTCTCTGCTTTTATAGCAAAAAATTTCAGTGTCTTTTAATGTTGATTTCAATGGTAGCAATTTCATGTTATTCTGCTGTGAAATACAGGTTGTCAAAGAAATTGTCCATATAAGCTTTTATTACAATTAGCTAGGAAAGTATTGATTTTATAATAGCAGTTACTATTATTAGTAATTAACTCCTTTCCTATCAGTGAGTACTGAGCAGTAGGGGCTTGCTGGATTAATATAGGGGCTTGCTTTATTAATATAATAAATAAATAAACCCACATAGACCCAGCTGCTTGGAGGTCCAACAACCGAATCCTTTTATTCAAATGAGACAACCACTTATATGTGGTTTTGAATAGTAACACATCACAGCATGTGACCTTAACAACCAATCACACCAAGGCACTTCATTGCATGTGTGATAGAGTACTTTGGAAACTACATCTCCCAGAGTGCTATTAAGCACCCTTCCTGTAACATGATCCCCACAGCTGGATATGTCAGCATTTCAACCTATTAAATAGAAATAGCCTCAAGAGAGTTTTATTGTTGATGTGCAGAGGAACATGATGCAACAACATACAAACAAGCAGTTCAGATCTGGAAGTGATTTGTCCCTCTTTTGGGTTTTATTGGCGATTTTCCAAGCCTTGCTGGGTCCTCTGTAAGTAGCTGAAGTGCACCTTCACGACTCCCCAGTGGTTTTGATTTTAGTGTTATGTATCAGGCAGAAGCCAGCCTGATTTTGGCTCTGTAGTTTAACTCTGCAATGATTTCTAAGGACAAGTAAATGCAGTTTGGAGAAATTAAATGAGGACTTCTGCTTTGTTGCAGAGACTTTTTCTTCACTAGCCAAAGCAAGAAGAGATTAAAGTACTGACAATAATGAAGTTCTGTTGCCATATGTCATTGTCAATATTGTTAATGATTAGTGGATTAAGTTCCTAAAGTTTACCACAGAAAGTTTATCACTTATTTTAGTGATCAAAACAGGAGAGAGCTTGTTTATGTACCATATCGCTCTGTTTCCTTTAGTATTCTCTAGGTAAGAAAAGAAAGGAATAAATACATGAAGAGAGAGAGTAGTAGAGGGAGAGATAATGGAAACATAGCCTTTTGTCATCTGTGAGAGGCAATCTATAAGCAATTTTATTTTTAACAGAATGTTACCAGTTGAATTTAGCTGTTTAGATAATTACAGTCATTAAGTATTTACATGACGTGAGCTTTGGAACGGTTAGGAAACTAACAGTGTTGTGTAATTCAGTATACGTATATTGATGGATTTGGGTTTTTTGTTTTGTTAATAGAAAGGAAATCTGACATTCTGAATAGGAATTGGTAGAGAAAAAGATTTGGATATAAACATGGATAAATTTTGGTGCTATAATAGATGTAACTTAAGTGTGTTGGAGAATTTTGGCCATTGAAAAGTGCATTATCTTTAAGCTTCTCTTTATTCTCTTCCTTTGGAGCAAAATGAAAGAGCTGGTAGAATTTAGGAAAATAGTTGATTGCTTGAATAAATTAATGTAATTAGTCAGTCCTAGCAAGTGACATATTCTCATTTCTTTTAGTGCTGGATGCTATTTTCTGTTTTTAGAAAAAAAAATTAAAGGAGTGATTGTTTAAATAAATGAGTGACCTTGGCTGTAGAAATTTCAGTGTATGATATAAGATTACTAGACAACATGTAAAATAATCAGTACAGCTTTGCGAACTGATTCTCTGCTAGGCTAAACGTCAATAACTTAGACCAAGGGGTAGACAATGAAACTCCTGCTCTCAGTATGTGACAAACTCACTGCAATATGTTCATCATGCATGGTTAAACTTTACAGCTACAGCCACACTGATTGTCAGCTACTGTCTGCAAAGGTGTTGCTGCCAATTTTGCAGCAAGGTCTAGTTAACATCTTCACATCTTATCTAGGGACAAAAAAAAAGACTACAAAACCAAAGAATCTCAAGATATTTAATCATCTGCTTCTTGTCCTGTGCAGAGCTGACAAAGCATTGCAGTTAGTCACAATAGTTTGCAAACAAAATGTCTTCTTAGCCGTGTCTGTTCTTTTTGTGGTAACTTCACAAAAAGATGCGCAAATTATGAAAATCGGGATACTTTCATATTTATGTAGGACAGCTTGAGGGAAAGTGCAGGACGCAGCTGGTATTCTGGATTTCAAAGGCCTAAAACTTGTCTCTCTTGACAGTGCAATATGGCAAGAGGCTGAGAGAGGACTCTGAAAAATAGTAACATTTGTCACTAATTGTGTCTTGTCCTTTTGTGCTTCACTAGATATTATGGAGATTGACTAATGAATATCTGTGAAGAATTGTTTTGTAAAAGTTGTGATTACCAAAAGCACAAAACATTGTGTGCTGAAGTATGTTATGCTATCTTTCCAAGTAGACTTTGCTTGTATGACTTGTTTATTATAGTGTAAAATCATGGGCATATTTCTGTATCCATGTGTTTGTATTCACTTTTCCAGGACAGATTGGAAATTACAGAGTCTAAGCTTATATGCTAATAGGAAACAAACTTTAAAAAGGTATTTCTATTATCTAGAATAAACTCCTTTATACTGAAATATTATTCAATTTTTTTAAAAAAGAAATTTTACACTTTGTTTTGAAAAGCCTTGTCAGTCTATGAAATTGTGATCACTCGTTCTCATTCTCTACTATATTAAATTGAATGTTCTTTATATTGCTTTATTTTGCTGAAATATGTTTCAGTAACGCTGTCTGACCTGTTCCCTTGGGATATTCATGAAAATGAGATGTGTAGCACGTGAAGTCAGAGCAGCAGGAAAATTTGAAATACAGTAACCCCTTCTAGTCTTTCTCAAAATAAGTGATATAAAAAGTATCCATGCTGTTTTAATGGTTTTCTAAAAAAAACCCTATAGTTTTATATATTACTTGTATATATCTTTTTTGCATAGTTATAGAAGTAATACTAATTCCTGTCTGATATTCCTTAATAACGAAATACGATAACAAGAACAACCAATGCTTATCTCTCCTTAGAACTGTAATAGTATTAGGTTTCAGAATGCAAGAAGTTATTTTAAACAGAAAAACATTTTTAAATTGTATTTTAAATAAAATATAGTCTATACATGACCAATACTTTTTCAAACTAGTAGTGTTTACACACATATATCATGCATAACGCTTTTGCTCATCCTCAAACTTCAATATATTTCTTGCTTTTTCTTTGCATGCAGTCTTTCTTCTAATTTGTGATTTATACAAACACAATGTAGTTTGGTGATGATTAGATTGCTCAAAATATTAAAATAGCTTCCACAATTCTTTTGGAAAGATACATTTGTAAAATAAAGCTTGTAATATTTTTTTAGCAACGTTCTATCATAGAGCCTCAATTTCCAAATCAGGATGTCTTAGCTGTTTGTGTTCAGAAATGTTTTACTGTGCTGTAATCAGCAGTCTATATTTCGCTTAAATACAGGCTTTGATAGGTTATTTCTTTGATATGCATTTGATAAGATTTCTTTTTGTAAGCATTTACTTTCACTTTGTGGGTTTCAAGTTAATTTGTGATTGTCACGTTACAGAAGTAAGATCTGCGTGTCCATAGTTCTAACAACTAAACAAAAGATACTATGTATTAAAATTTTGGATAAATATAATCCATGATTTCTGACTAAGAGTTTGACGTTTAGTTGCATGAATCAAAATAGGTATGTAAAAATTATGTCAATTCCGCTATACAAAAAAGCTACACATTTTACAACGAATGCATTATTCTCTGTCTTTCCTTCCCTCATCTTACCTTCTTCCAGTGATTTACTACTAGTGGCTTAAGTACTTTTATCTAAATTTTTCACAGAGCTTCACTATCTGAAGAACTAGACGGAGCTGTCTATCAGGACTGCTTTCTGTCAGGATGGCAATTTTCAGAACAGATCTAAAAGAACTAAACAAAACCCAAAGCAGACAGTGGATGACATATATTAGTCTTTGTTGCCATGAAGTATAAAAATTCACATTAACATCAAAATATGTGTTTTAAGAATGAAAAAGAAGTTAAGCATCTAATAAGCATTGCACTGCAATGGAATTTACCCAGTAATTTCTTTCACAAGCTTGCAAGGTTTTATCCTGTTGTAATATTTCCCTACTACTACTTTTTCAAGCAAGGAATTACTTGAATTATTACTACAAAAACATTATGGATACAAACTGCAAAGTAGTTTGGTTATGGGACCAAACTATTCTCTTTGAGTATAAAGCATAATTTGTCTGTAAGCATGAAGTCTAATGTATACTTACAGAGAAATAGAATTCTCCTAGTTTCACACATATGCCTTAAATCTAAGCAAATATCAAACTCTGTCTGAAAACATTTCTTTCAGGTGCATTGTTGCAGCAAGTTTTCGGGATTCTTTCAATTTATAAATCATTTTTGTTCCCACATTCTCTCACTCAGAGCTTGATCATTTTATTTCTACCAGTAGTGAAGATTCTCTGGAAACTGTTCAGGCCCACATCATAAATCATGTCTGGAAGACTAACACTTGCCATGAGAAAGTCATTCACCTTTCACAGTGAAAGGATGTTATGCTTAGGAAACTGCTGAATCACAAACATTTCCTACGTACGGCATTAGCAGGTTGTTTGATATTCCATGGCTTCCTTTTGTTTCCTTACTGCACCCATTTGTCTGTCTTCTGCTTGAGTGACAAGTCACTTGGCATACATTCTATTTCCAATGAGCGTGATGGACTGTTCTCTGATCTCAAGAAACAATCACTCAAACCCTTATATTTTAGCACAGAAGCCCCTAATAAGGTCTCCTGAGACTCTCTATTTCTATGTTCACAGCCTCTACCTTCCTTTCTACTCCTTTTTGCCCATCACTCAATATGTGAAAGAATGTAAATATAATGCTCTTTATTTCTGAATAAGAAAAGCAAGATACTGCTTCATTGCTGATTTAAGAGTTCTTAGCTGTATCATAAGGATATTGAATTTCTTTTCTTTGAAGCTGTCACTTAAACATGTTGTATAAGCCATTCATTTAGCAGCTTTTGGGCATGAAAATCATAATGTTAGTGATGCAGTTTCAGATCCTTGGGGTAATACTAATTTGGAATAACACTTCAATAGATAAGGGGAATACAAACTCACATCATCAAGAGACATTTATGGAGGTTTCAGAGAAACTTCAGTTTCCTTGGCAGCTAGAAACTGCAGGAGAATTTAAATGACAACAGTTTTCAAAAAACCAAATCTGTGTTAATTTTCTGTTTGACTTCTAATAATATTTTTTTTGCCTTCAGAATTGAAAATTCTGTTACCAAAAGCTTCCACTAGATTTACGAAGTTCTTGGGTTATTTTAACTTCTAGATAAAAAGTTGGGGGTTTTTTTGTTTCTATTTTTTTTCCAGTAATCTTAGCCTTCCTCCTAAATCTTTACACTTGAAATGGTCTCTGTATTTTTTATTTATTCACTCACTAGCAGACCTTTAAAAATGTTCCAAATATCTTCTAGTTGAAAAGAATAAAAGAAGTTGAAATGAGGATGTCTCTCTTGACACTTTGCAGGTTTTTTTCATCATAAAATACACTCAATACATGTAGGGAAGTGAAAGAACAAAATATTTGAGGATGTACTACATAATCTCTTTCAGTGAGACAGACAATTAATCTGGTTTCCAAGGTAAAAAGACTACTACCCACACAGAATAAGCATTATTTATTTCAAATAAACCATGCACCACTTCACTCACAGATGCTTTGCAGCAGAAATGAAGCTAAAATCCAGTTCCATGTGGTAGTAGTGGTGACTTAAATCGTTAGACCTCCCTTAAATTTGTTTTCCTCCTCCTTTGCTTCCAGATAACCTTCCAAATTATAAGAGAAGAAGAATTCACTTTTATTAAACAATCCTGCATCATCCTCTGAATACAACCAGGCAGTGTCTTGAATAAGAAAAAGCACTGTGGGAGATTTATTTAGTGATTTAGAGATCCATTCACAGGGGGACCAAATAAAAGTGGTAGAGAAAAACTTAATTCTGGCAGCATCTTTCCCTCTGTCAAGGTTCCCAGTCTGTGCAAGTTTCGTGCTTCACACTAATGCAGGATTATTGTAAAATACTTGTTGCTGTCAAATTGTTACTCGATTCTTCTAGATTTGGAGGTGGTCATGGTTCTAGATACCTAAGAAAAGGAAATGCATATATATATATTTGAGGCTTTAAATTGAATTCTTAATTTGGCAGTATAGTAGACTTCTATCTTTTTTGAGTAATGATTAGTCCAAGAGCCACCTAGAATTATCTAGCATACAGAAAGCTCTGAATTACCAGTTCTCTGTTCAAGTTATCTGTATAGATGCTAAGAGAAACAATACCAGGACTTGGAACATCATCAGATGCTCCACATACATCTCTCTTCAACAGTGTCTTAACTGTGATTTTACTATGATGATGAAAAATCAAATTAATCAAATAAGGAAAAAAAATGCGATTGAGTCATCAGCTGACCCTTTTCTGACTCACTGGTGTGATACTTGCCCATGTGAGTGAGTTCCAGCAGGTGTATTTTTGGCCTTCTTTAATGGCATATATAAACTACATTTGCTACTAGGAAAGCAACATTGTAGGCATTGAAATTCATGATGATTATTGCTCTCTTAAAGTTTCTAAACTCTCTTAGCTTTCAGTTCCAGATTCTCAAAGCATACAGTAATTATCTGAAAATGAAACATATGATTTTCCTTGCTTACATGACAGAAAGGCAGTTTCATGGCCTAATGAAGATAAAATGTATAGGTTTTAGTTACAGAAGAAGCACAAATTAGAAGACTAAATAAAATCATGTCTGTGTTGCATATTGCTGTCTCTATCCTGTAGGTGGAGATGTCTGCTGGTCCACAAAATTACTTGCTGGTGTCATTCTCCCTAATTTACAGAGAGGAAGAAAGAAAATGTTATTGATTTAGCCTTGATCAGAGCAGTGATGAACCTATGGAAAGGCTCTACAGAGAGGGTAATTGAGGAGACAGTGAACTGCAATAAGGAGTTATGAGCAGTCACCAGTACCCCTGGGAGGGGAAACTGGATTTGTTATGGTTTTGCCTCATCAAAGATATACAAGTAACACCCCTCAGTGATGCCCCCCCCGTGATACTGAAAAGCTCATGTGATTTATGTAAAATATAACTTTTAAATCTGTATCGAGGTTAATATTGCTAAATTTAAGTCTCCTGACTGTTGAACTTCTTATAGCACTTTCTTTCTTGGCCTGATTTTTAGGTAAAACCCAGTTCTTCAGAAATACTGATGCTTTCCAAATCTGTTAAAAGATATATGTGCATGGATGTTGGAACTTTGTATTTGAAAAGTCTTTCCTCAAAGGCACCGTGAAAAAACAGACAATTAGGAAGAGGAATGCTCCAATCGAGTATGAAGACTAAAGCTTACTTGCTTGGATTCCTGCATATAGGTCAGCCTTTAAAATATCTGTGGACAACTCATTAAAATATGTAATGCTTCCTAAAATGTCCCCTTAGAGGTTGTTTCCAATATTACGTTTCTAGTTCTGGCACAGAACTGCCTGTCTGATTTGCCTAGATTTGCAAGATACAGACACTGGAAAGGCAGTATTGGCAAACTATTTAATGTCAGTTTTTGATCTGACATAGCTTAGAAAAAATTCCTCTAATGCAATGAGAGAATTAGCAGGGCTTTGCAGGTCAGAGTTTGATGAAGGTACTCCACAGTAAGTGGAGGGATGATGTGCACTAATCATCTCAGCCACATCCTGGTCATGTTCTCCAGAGTTAGTTTTTCAGCAGACATGGTGCTATGCAAACCCTGTGCTGTGGTGGGGTTGTTCCAGCCCTAGGACACAAACAGATGGCCACCTGGGCACACTGCTGGCTCATGTTTCTTTCTGATATTTTGAAAAATTTTAGACTTTTATATTTTTATTCTTAAATATTTATATGAGGGGGTTTTATATTCAAACATTTAAAAGTTAGGGAATTTTTTCTGAAATATATATGTCTTCATTTATATTCATTACAAAATGAAATACAGAAAGCAGGAATTTCCAAAGAGAAAATATTTGTGTCTTGTTTAGCTAGCCAGTTTCAGGAATTTCTAAGTGTTTTATAGTGTGGCATGCTCTGAGTTAACCTAATTATGCTAACAGTTATAGTTTTTCCCACCATAATTAAGGTGCAGATGGGTGAAACATAATAACCAATATTATAAACATGACCTTTTTTATTACGTGTTTAATTTGTTATAGGAATTACTGCTTCAAAACTACTGTATTTAGCAAATCCACATTCATGTTTCTATTTTCAAGTAAAAGCATCTGTTCTTGAAAATGGATATTGACCTTCATCTCATTTTGCATATATTATTTTTTTGTATTTTCCAGGCAGAAACCAAAGAATGTTTTATGTTATTAGGGAAGTCACTGGATGTGTAGATATGGTAAGAGCAGCAGTCATATTTACTGTATACTGCAGTGTAAATGAACAATGCATGTTCTGTCCTGGTGTGAACAGGCTGGTGATAGAACCCCATATCTCATTTAGAGCTGTCACAGACTTTTTGAAGCTATGTTACTGAACTGCAGTGCAGATATAATTATCCCTTCTCTGAACTGTGTATGCTGTGCAGTTTCTCAGAGAAAGTACTTATGTTAGGGTGTAGATGCCTTAGAGGAGCACTTTTAATTCTGAAAGATGAAAAAGGTTCCTAACCCACACTATCTCATAGAATATATTTTGTGCAGATGAGTGTAAATAAGATCTTCTGATGCATAAGAAAAGAAGGCAGAAATAGAAGCATATCAGTGTTGGTTAAGTCCTGGATGTTGTCAAAATTTAGCCTTGAACACTGTGGGGTTTATTTTTCTTTCAGGTTGACAAACTGGTGGCCACTGCTTGATTGAGGCAGTCAGATTTAGCTCTGGCAGATTTCCCTCCTCCAGCAGGAGAATTATGGGATTGATCTGTATAATTTGAAGCATTACAGCTGTAACATTGTTGTTCTGTCCTGTACGTACTTATTTTTCTAGACTGCTGTACTACTTTGGAGTACAGTAAGACTGATGTAGATATTCTTTCACTCATGTATCTTTCATATTTATCAGCAAATATTTTGCAGGTTTCTGCTCAACTGGTACAATTTCTGTTTGCAGAAGAGAAAATGTCAGAAATATTATTAAGAATTCTGAATATTTTTATCTTTACAAGATGCGGCTCATGATTTTACCTCAAAATATAGAAGAAAAATAAGATTTGGCTGTTAGTTATAAAAACATGAAAAGAAACTGCTGGGTTTGTCTGCTTTTATTTTGGTAATGTTATTTACGGACAACATATTTTGTCTGTTCATATTATGGTAATATAGTGTTCTTTACCATATTGTGGAATTACTGATGTTTGAACTGATATTGCTGATAAATATGTCCCAAGTCACAGTAAAATCTCCTCACCTAAGCTGTGATTAAGCAACATGGCTCACACTGAGAGATGCTTTGCCTTAGGCTGACACATCACGTAAGATATACTAAACAACTTGTTCTAATCATATTTGTGTTTTGTGTTGATTCACACTGTAATGGTATGGACTGTGTAGCATATGCTATTATAAATTCACAGTTCTTGTACTGATCATTTAAGTTTTTGCTACAATTTAGACATACTCTCCTTGAATGAAATTTGTTATTTTAAATAGTTTAAAGGATAGCTATTTCCATTCTCATGCTTGGCAACTTTTAGTCTTGTAAACTGCATGCTTATTTTGGTACTTCTCATAATTACAGTGTTCCAAAATATGTTGCTTAATTGTTTTGGTTTTTTTTTTTCCTTGAAAGTTTGCAGACATGGAGATTGTGTATTTTTAATCTAGCTATCTTCAATGACTTAAATGAATTAAAACCCACAGCCGTCATGGCTGGACCTTCCTTGCTACTCATGAGGCAAATGCTAGAGAAGACAGGAAGGAACTTCCTGGGAACTTTCTGAAAATGCTGGAAGTTTGTGTGTCTAACAAAGAACAGCTAAAATATGTCCTGATGCTGGATCAACTTTATTTACTGAAGTGCTGCTATGGTCTACTGAAGGTAATGAAGTACTAAAAGAGAATAACCACTTCTCCAAAGGATACAAATAAACTGTTATTGAATATGTTATCTAGGGTCAGATGTCCTCTTTGATATTCTTGCCTTCAGAAATCTGTAGGAACTGAAGGGCCTGAATTGACATCTGTCAGACTAAAGATGCATTCACTGATGCATACAACTGATTTGTTGTTGCTTTGTAGACCATTACAGTGCCTAAAGGTGACTTGCAACCCTGTCGGGGCTTTATACAGAAAACATTAGAGGGGACTTTTGTGTAGAAATGCTTGGATGAGCATTAGCAGAGGGCTTTGAAAGACTTAATATGCCTGAATTTACCATAACTCTGTTGCCAGAGAAGTTTGGTCTCACTAGGTCAACTGTATTTCAACCCCTGTGGTTTCCTTGAACATTTATCTTCCTGTCTTATCTGCATGTTGTGCTCTTCTCACTCTAAATGAGAACTCTGAGTTCAGAAACTAAATTTATCTTTGTGTTTCTTTCCTTACAGATGAAATTGTACAGAAGACTAGCTTGCTTTATATAACAATAAAATAAAGGAATAAGAAACTGAAGTTTTTTGTTATGAGGAAATGGCTGCATAGAGCAAATGTTAAACAAGAGCCATGTATTAATGACAGCATATATTGACTGCCATATATAAAACAAAATACATGTGGTTAATTTATATAATTTCATATCAACACTCTTTTGTGTCATGAAAAATCTACTTGAAATTTAAGATTCTTAATCCAAACTTATTCTTGTGGCAAGCTTTCCTCACTTAGGTAATGACAGTTAAACATTCCTGGTACTCATCATTATTGTGACTTTGAAATACCTTTTTTTTCTTAAATCTGACAGAAAGGACTTTACAGAAAGATAAGAAAAAATAGTGACAAAAACAACTCAGTAAAGATGAAGCAAATTGTTTTCATTTTGCTTTCATGTAGGTGACAAAGAAAGATTTTGGGGTGAATAACTATTTGTGTTAAATTGACATAGATAAATTTTCTTACTTTAAAAAAAATAAAATTGAGTATTGGCCACAGACCACAATCAACCATACTAATCGTCAGTTTTAAATAGATGTGTTTAATAGATTTAATCCAGTCCTTTACTTGATTTATTATATAATCAAACATACATAATGCTTTCTTTGTTCATCATGAAGAGTAGTACTGGACAAACTATTATTTTTACAGAAGGAAAAGTGACATGGGCTCAAACTGCTGCCAAATGCATAAAATTACCAGATACAAAACCCCTTAAACTACATTAAAACCTTCCTGCCCTCCCACTCACCAAAAGAGTTTGTATGTAAAGCATATGTTATGCAAAGTTTACATTTTATGTGCTGATTTTACTACATGTGATTTCCTTCAGTACAGTGATGTATGTTCAAAACAGATACCTTCGTGATTTAAGAAACTTAGACAGCACTAAAGAATTCTGAGAAAACTATTGTCTAAACCCTTGAGATCTGAACATATTCTTAGACAATGACTTGTGTGAAAGCAGACAATATAGTAATGGAAAACATTTAAGTATTATTGTCATACATTATGTTTACATACATACATACATACATACATACATACATACAGCTGACTACATCAAAAGTAGCTAGTGATGGCAGTTCATCCAACACAACTCTGGTAAAACCTTTGAACCTTGCTTTATTCCTCAGAAAATGTTAATTCTTTACAACCATTTCCCTTCTCCCCCAGGTTTGCCCACCTGTGCTCATGTTAACCCTGATATGGTGCAGATGTGGTCCCCTGGATCAGGCAGAGCTGTGTGAGCATAAACTGGGAGAAGGCTCTTTGAGGGTGCCTGACCCTGACCCACTGACTTGAATTCCCAGCTTTGCCCAGGATCTGTCTCATCACCGAGTGCCTGCCTGGCACTTGTTGATCCTGCTGGCAGTCCATGACTGCTGTCACTGCTCCCTGCTGTCCCCTGTCCCTGGGCTCTGTGGGGCTTACCGTGTTCTCCTCCCTGCTTCTCTGCCACCCTCAGCACCCACTCCACAGCCCCAGCACAGCAGCATCCTCCTGGTGTGTGGCATTGGATTGTGACAATGGATTTATGGAAAAAGTCCTGCCAAAGATGGACTGGTGAATCAGGAGTTTTTAATGTTGTTTAAACATGTATTAAGATGGCTTTTTGCATTTCTGCAAAGTCACTGCTCCTTCTTCCCGACACCCTCTGTAAAGACCCCTTATCTCCCAGGCGGGAGTGTCCTGGGAAGATGTCCTAAGGTGTTCTCATTGGCCTTTTGTTAACTCTTTCCTATTGGCTGTTAACTCCCTACCTGATTGGCTTTTCTGTAAGACCCTTCACCTATAATTGGTCCTCTTTGACCCTCCCAAAGAGCTTTATAAACCCCTACCCCACATTAAACTTCCTCTTTCATCCGTCCCTCCTTGGTGGTCTCTGTGTGTGCTCCTTGCGGGGTCACAGGGCCACGTGGCTGGGGCAGGGTGGAAGGGCATGCACCTTTCCAGGTAATGGACTGAATCCCAAGGCCTGAAGGTTCCCCCCTCCAACTCGTCCACTGTACAACTCATCCACTGTACTGGTGCTTCCTCGTCACTTTTTCACTAAAGGCCACTTTTCTCATACAATATACTACATCTGTGTTTCAAAGCTTGTTACCATGTTCCAGTTTATTTCCAGATCCTACTTAAGATTAGTTTTGATTAATGTTGTTGCTCAAAATGTGGCTGCAGACTAGAAGAGTTTGATCAGAGCAGGGACATCAGGTTAGTCCCTTTTGGTTTTCTGCCTTACCTCATATTTACTGACCTCCAATGTTATTTTTGTGACTGATCTTATGTATCAAACAATGAGCTTTCTTTTACTTCTGTTGTAAAATCCTGAGACACAATATGCTTTTATTTGTGTATATCCACTGCTCTATCATTATCATCTTTATTCTGTTTGTATTTTGAAAGGAATACTGATGAAAAATAGTATGTGGCTCTGTAATTTCAAACAGATTTTAATTCATGTGCAGAAGGACATAAATGAAAATTCATCTCTTAGACTGATAATGAAGTTCTACTAACACCATTTTATACTATATATATATACACAAAGAAAAATTCATTATTTTTTTTTCCTAATCTATTTTAAAAATTAGAAAGTAAGATTTTGTTTCCAGGACATCTCTCTTTTTGCATGAGATATGGTAGAAATTAGTAATCTTGAAACTAATAGTTGGCCAATTTTTCAATTGCTATGGTGAATTTGCCAGAAATACTCTATTTTAATCTGCATCCCATTTTTTCCTGAGTAAAAAAATACTGAAATGACTCTTACTAAGCTCATACTTTACCTTGGAATAGCATATTGCAAATAATTGAAACATTTCAATAATTTCTTTTTAGAACAAAGCAAAAAAAAGTACTATACATAAAAGTCAGTGCCTTTAGAGAATGAAATTCAAAGGAATAGAATGAAACGCAGAGTGCTTTGGTTGTGATTTGCTCTTGAAATCAGATTGCATAGTTGAGTCTGATGTGTACTTATGATTTTGAAATCCCTGGAGAATTTTGTGAGAGTTTGCTGGTGTAGAAGATTTTGAGGGAGTGAAGGATGTCATCAGCCCAGTCCTGTCCAATTTGCTTGGTTGGTTGTGGGACCCATCAAGCCAAATTGAAGGATAAAATGGCAGTCTGAGTATACCCACTCAGAAAATAATTGGCAAAGAGATGTTAGGACGTCTGTTGATGTAGGATTTTTAACTTAGTGGCAAAATGTTCCTTCCTCAGAAGCATAAATCTGTTGAGAAAATTTCTTTATTTAGAAATGAAAAATTATTTTTAGTAGAAGACTTAAATAGGAGATAAGTAGATAACCATGAATCTGGAGGCAAGTTCAAGAGGAATGAAAAACACTAGTGAAGGACTAGGAAGGATTTGAGTCAAATATATTATTGCAGAAGTGTATCATATGTACAGTTAAATTACTGAGTTTCAGATAAAATCAATCTCTACAGGGAATCAATACTGTAGAAATAGCAGATGTGCTAGTTTTTTGAAGACTGGTGCATGGTAAACTGGGCAATGATTAGGTCTGTCCTTCAGCTTTTCCTGCTACTTGAGCATTACCTGAAAGATATTTTCCTATACAGGGAATCTAAATAGCACTGAAATTTAGACTTTTATGTGCATGCAACATCATGATAAAACAAAAACAAGCTGCAAAATTCTAGGGTGTCACTCTCAGATGTCTAAAAGGGATAGAAAATTTCTTATCCACCTACTGAATGATAATGCAGCTGCTACTCCTGGGAAGTGATAGGAGCTAGACCAGTCGAAGAGCTATAGTCAGGCAGAACCTGAAAGATCCTGGAGGAAGTCATGACCCTTGTGTGTATACTTTAGAAGAAAATGAATCATAGAATCATAGAATAGTTTAGGTTGGAAAAGATCCATAAGATCATCAAGTCCAATCATTAACTTAGTTTGTGTTCACCACCAAACCGTGTCCCTCAGCACCACATCTACATATCTTTTAAATACTTCCAGGGATGGTGACTCCACTGTTTCCCTGGGCAGCCTGTTTCCAATGCTTGACCACCTATTCAATGAAAAAATTTTGCCCAGAGTCCAATCTAAACCTTCTCAGCACAAATTGAGGTGGTTTTCTCTTATCACTTATAACTTGAGAGCAGACACTGGGCCTCATGTTGCTACACCCTCCTGTCAGGTAGTTCTAGAGAGCGAAAAGGTCCCCCCTGAGTCTCCTTTTCTCCAGACTGAACACCTGTAGCTCCCTCAGCTGCTCCTCATAAGGCTTGTACTCCAGAACTTTCACCAGCTTCTTTAGGGGATCCAGAAGCTGGCCAAATGCATTCAACCACTTAATATTTGCTAGAGTAATATCTTTCTTTGGTTTAGAATGGATTTTATTTAACTTTTCTCTATCTATTTCCTTTCTTTAACTTCTCAATATCCAAAAAAGTTATTTCCAAAGAGAAAGTATTTTTCCAACACTTACTGTTAATGGAACTTTAAAGAGTTATTTTAAAGCATTTTTCACCCTTGCTGTTATGATTAATTCAATCGTCCATAATTCACCCGTGTTCCCTATTCTTTCTTCCTTTCCAAAATTAATTCCTCACAAATGTGTAAAATTGGCTTTTTTTCCATTGAACAAATGAAACAGTGGTTCCATTTTGGTATGTTTTGGCAGGACAAAGATCAAGGTGGAGTAAATAGGAGAGTCAGGAGAATTGAACTCCCTCACATTTTTTTTAAATTACTATATAGCAAAGTAAAACTCACTTGAGACAGATTAGACACTGCAAATGAAGAAACATCTCTATTTGTTCACTGCTGTGAAAGTGCTATCCTGACCATTGGGCAGTCTTGATAGCTATAGATAAGCCTGAACAATCATAAAAGACTTTTGCCACTGCAGTTTTTGTAAAGAGTTTACAAAAGCGACTTCTGAATTTGTTGTACAGTCTTTCTACTTACTGTAACCTCACAACACTTGATTTTATCTCTGTGAGACGCTTATTTCAAAGCTCAGGAAGAAGGGATTGAAAGGCTAGGTTGTTAAAGGGTTTTAGAATACATACCTAGCACAAGATAAGCAATTGCTGCTGTATTTATAGTTTCATCTGTCAGTTCTTAAAATTCTAACTTAGGATCATTTTTTCCCTTTATCACTATATCCTACAAGAAAAAACTCAGAATTTTCTCTATGAGTTGCTTTGTCTCCTATAGAGGATGCTTATATCAAAAACATCTAGGGACTTTGTGTTTCTTTGTTGCTGTTGTTGTTGGGTTTTGTTATTTGTTTGTTTGTGTTTGTTTTCATTTTAGTTTTGTTGCTTTTTTTCTTTTTATGACTGTAACCCTTTTTCTGTTCATCCTGTGTGAGACAACTCTGCAAGTCTCAGACTCAAAATGCAAGACCTAAAAATTTGGTCTTGAGGCAGTGAATATAAGAAAATAGAAGATGGGTCTATAAATGATAGGAATCTGTAGAAAGGTAGATAGCTGGGCTCTCTGCATAGACGGAGCAGCAACTGTGTTTGACTTGCACCCTCTTAAAGTATGAAGATAAAGTGGATGTTTAGAACCAGCAAAAAACCCCTGAATTTCTGATACAACAGACCCAAGGCTCCTGGGCCTTCATAATTATGTAATTAGATATTTAATACACAATGTTTCACCAAAATTTGGCTCTATACAGGTCATACACAAACAAAAAAGCCATTTTCTAATACCCTACAATAAGTTCAAGATCTGTTGTGAAAGATAAAATTATAATACATGAAGGGAGGGTGCTTGCTATCCATGAGACTAAAATCTTTCCAGGTTGTAAGATAAGCTTGTAGCTCAATTGTTGATACATGTCCCAAAAGTTTTCTCAAAGATATGTGTAGTTTTTAGTGGTAACTTTAGAGTTGGAAGACACATTCATAATAACAGCTACTTTTTTGAGAGGGTGTCCTGGTTTCAGCAAGGACAGAAGTAATCTTTTCCTGGTAGCTGGTCCAGTGCTATGTTTTGGATTCAGTGTGAGAATGATGTTGATAACACAATGATGTCAAATTGTTTAAGGGTGTCTAATCTTATTTATAGATCAGAAATTTTCATCCAGCTGTTAAGGGAACAGAAAAATACAAAATGAAGTACTTTGCAGAAATCTTTTTGTACCAAAGAGCTAGATAGCTGGCTTTCTTTCCCCCCTTATTTAAAAATGGAGTAATTTTGCATATATGTGGAGCATAAATAAGGGTTTGAGAACATCTATGTGGCATTCCAAGCTTTGCCTCTGAAGTATGACAAGTCTTGATCAACTTTCTTAAGTAAAAAGAGATTCCATTTCAGAAATCTTATACCTCAAGTATGTAAATGCCTTATTAACAGTATAAGTTTACATGGGAAATATCAGACATTTTACTTACATAAGATTTTTTCCTCCAAATGCTGCACACTGGCAAATTTTGACTTTAACTTCTCAACAGTTATCTTTTCTTCTTTCCGTTTAAAGCTAGGATAATAGAATTTGCCCTTCTGTCTCAAAGAATATAAGACAGATGGCCTTAATGAAATGCAGCTTTCATCCTACTGTGAAAAAGTAGTGTTAGGTATGATCAAAGAATTTACTGCAGTACACTATTAGCAAAATTACATCTCATGTGTGTCCTAAGTTAGTAATGAACTAAGAGAGTGACAAAATCTAATCCAGGTGAATGAACACTGACATTTAAATTCAGTATCATTAGTTGATTTTCCATCAAGAGCCATATAAAAACCACACGTCCTTAGAAAATCTACCAGAAATTCGTAGTGTTTCTGTGTCATATCAGAGAAGCAATGAGATTTGTAATCTTACTTGTGAGTAGTCTCAATAGTAAATGGGAATACAGATTTGTCCCATTTGGTTCTCATGGTTAATAGAAGCTAGTGGGTACAATATCTTCTGATTATTTTATACTAATCCCTCAGTTATTCTCATTTCCAACCTGTATTTTTTCTGATTTTCACTTAATTGTTTGATGTTTCCTTTCTGCTTTGCAAAGCAATGCCTATTTTCTATACTTAATCTCCTTTTCCAAGCCCATTGTACTGGAAATACTGCTGTCTTCTTGTACTCTTCCTTTTTCCAGAATCCTCATATCCATCTTGGCTTATTTACTGATTTTATTACTACAGCTATTTCTTCTGGTTTGCTTGCCTAGACATTTAATTCCCATACTTGCTTTCAACATCTCATCCTCATTGTATGTTCTTGAAAATACTGTTGTTTGAATCTACTTCTTCTGTGCTCAATTACACAATAATGAACTACCTTTTAGCCAAACTACCTTAAACCTTCTTCTGTATTTTCACAGTTGTGTTCCCCTTACCGATTCCAACTTTAAAAGATACTTCGTGCAATATTTTCTCCCCCTAGCATGCCCCCAGACTCCTCATTTTATGAAGCATACAGCAAATGGAAGAGGGACTGGTTTTCTTCTCATGTGTGGGAATAAACTTACTCCAGTTCAACATGGAGTCAGCACTGCATGAAAACTTCAGCTCTGGTTCAATATATCTGAGCTGCTTTGAGGAGCTGTTGTGTGTGTAGTTGGGCCATCTGTAGAAGCTATGAGAGGAGGAACATTTTCAGAGTAAACAAATCTCAGAAATTTTATTTTCTGATAGGATAGACAACCAGGAAGACAATACCATGGAAGAGTGTTAAGATTACCCATATACAGTAAAAGATATTTAAATTTTCACATCTTAATAAGAAATTTTAAAGCTCTGAAAAGAGTATTTAAAACTGCTCAGAGAGACTATGAGCAGAATTTCTTTTTAAGGGTCCAATCTGTGCCTCTCTCAGGAGTGCTTAAAAAATGCTTTCAAGATCACAGAAAAAAGTTTTGAGGAAGAGGAAACCAACTGAAAATTTTTATGTTAAACTAAAGATTTTGGAATACTTTACCCAAGAAGTAGAGCAGAAATGACTGTGAGATGATATTGCACTCTCTGAATCTCGGTTTTTTTTTTTATTAGAAGTTTATATCTGGTAAAACTGATAGCTTCAAATCTGTTAGAATTTTGCCAAAGGGCGGCTCTGAGCCATCTTTTAATGGCCTCCAAGCCTCAGGCCCTAATGTGACCTTTCCTGCATCTACTATAGTGTGACAAAAACTGTTGCCTGGGGAACACCTACAGCAAGATGTTTTTGCATGGCTGCCCATATGTTCACGTGTATACATGCCTGACTGCTCTTAAATGGATCTTATCTCCTGATCAGTTTTGCTCAGTTTTAAGGTATGAACCATCTGGGTGCAGCCAAGTCAAAAGCCTTAATTGCAAACTAGAAACGCTGTACAGATTAGCAGAAAAACCTAACAGATTTTTATGGTCTTGCTTGCATTTCAAGACAAATGAATCAATTTCTGGATATAAAATTTATTTGTAATTATTCTGGTATGAGATATAATCTCAGTATTTCACAATGCAAGGTGGAGATCACTACTAATGAGACAAAAAATCCTTTGCCAACAAAATGTTCAATCTCTTTGTAATAAAGGGAATTTTATATTACTAAATTTAATGAGGTCATTTATTCAGTTGAACTAAGTGGAATTCCCTGAATACCTATAAAAGCAGTTTTCAAAAGGGCAGCTAAAAGTTTGGTTATTTGTCCCTATAACTGTAGATACCTGACTGCCATGCATGACAGCATATTGGATAGTTTTAACAGATACAGTTAATTTTTAAAAAGGATTCTACAGTGATACTTTTTAATTTACCAAAGTTTTCTCAAAATCCAATTCTGCTCCATTACCAAGAAGTAATGGGTAATTTTAACATATTTTTCATGTTATGGCTTTGAGTATATATCAGCACATAGTCAATGCATTTCGAAAAAGCTTACATCTATGTAAAGAAAAGGGATAAAATATGTATAGTTCAATTAATAAAAATATAGTTCCAGAAGAAGAGTAGTTTTAAATATAGAGTAGAACACAATGTGTAACAGAGAGAGAGGAGCATTTTACTTTTTCCATGATGGGCAATGCATACTTCTGATTATTGAGGTTAGAGGAAGTAGGAAACTTCAGAAGGGATGTTATTGAGTTTACTGAAGGTGAAGAAATAGTATTCTGGTAGCTTATATGGACTTGTAGGAAAAGTATTTGCAAGAAAAAATTTTATTTACAAGAACCTCAATAAACAGCATTTTTCTAGCCCATAAATTTGGGCAGTTTTTAAATTTATTTATTTTTTAACCTTAATAAATGATAGTTTGCCTAGACCAGGAAATTAGAGAGGTTTTATTTTTTTTGTTTCACTGGAGAGACTTATTTTTTCTCAAGTGATTTGTTGTTTTTTTTAATCCTAGGTTTTATGATTTATGGCCTGTTTGGAGGCTTGAAATAAGTATTTTGAAACAGGGAGATAAAGCCAGTGAAATGATCTATCGGTTTCTAAGGCATAAATATCTTCAATGAGAAATCACAATTAGATAAAGAAAAGAGATTCCTGTCTCAATTTCAAGAAAAATAATAAAGTAAAGTAATCCAGGAGAAATTTGTTTAATTAGAGTTTAAGAGTTAAAAAATTTAGATTACAGATAAGAACATTGCCTAACAGTTTGGTATTACCTTTCATGGTGTTTCATTCACTGTACAAGAGCTTGTTGTCTGGCTACAGGAGTGTAACTAACCATCTTCCTGTGGGAAGAAAACCCAAGTAAATGTGATTAAAACCCCCATAATATTATACCCTGTGGGAAATAGGGCCTAGGAAAAAAGTGTACCTTTGCAGAGAACGGAGTGGCTCATTACAGGGGTTTATGCAACTGGAGCTGCAACTCCTAAAACTGCCATTTCAACTGCTGTTTCAACTGCCACTGCTGTGTCAACTGCCCTGACAGCTAGCTGCCAATCAGATGCTGCGGTCACAGTTTTTACCTTATAAGATATGATTGTCTGTTGGTGTTGGGTTATAAAAGGAGGGCTGCGACTCCAATAAACTTGTCTCAGCTTCACCCCCCTGAGTCTGTGCCTCAATATGCCACAATACCTCAGCTCCCTGTTTATATTTTTATCTTCAAACACTTTCCAAGAGAACAAACAAAACCAAAATTCTCATGAAATAGTGTAAAAAATATTTCAATTTTGGAAAATACATTGAACCTCCATAGGATCCTATTTTTTTAAGGCATATATAGAAAGGTTCATTTACCACTCTCCCTCTGGTTGTTTTGCCTCTCCCTGGAGGTGGGGCCAAAGAGCTTCTGGGATTTGGCTAGTTTGGTTGCCAGACTAGCAGTGGGCACAATTAGCAACCATTCACAGAGCTATTGGCAGAATTGTGAAGACATCCTGTTTTCCTTTATCTACATTATGTTTCCATCCTGCACTGAGTAAGGCTACGTTTGAACCAGGCTTATGACATTGTCTTTCACCAATGAAAGAAAAAAAAATCCCAACAAAGTGAAAAAATACAGTATGAAGGCATTTACTTTCTTTATTCTTAGCTAATAAGTCTTTTCTTATAGCTCAATAATATTGACTGTGTCATTTCCTAGAATGGCAAGAAGCCCTACCATTTTCACTTAAGGCAAAAGCAAAATGCTGAAGTTTGCTGCCTTGATTCAATATAATACCATTGAACTGACATTGCGACTCACTGAAAAATTAACCTGAAAATAAAGATTCTGTTATCAGTGCCTGCTTAAAAGGAATATAGAAATAAACAAGAAGTGTTCTAACATTAATAGTTTCTTTTTTCTTCTCTCTTTTTCTTGGTGGCCAAAGTAACTTCATTCTGCTCTGCTCTTCAATATGATGATGGTGACCTCAAATGATGTGGGAAGGCCTGATTGTGTGCAGAGCAAGGAATATGAATGCAAGATCTGATAACCTTTAACTATTCTTCTGTAGCTATGCACACCTGGAACTCTTCATATTGGAAGTATAGAAAATATCAAGAAAAGAGAAACAGCATTTCTATACATGGCCTTTCAACCACTTTTACTAGATTTTCCTTAACTGAATGGTTCAAGATCAAATTTCTCCATGGAAAAAAAAAAGTAATGTTATATTGCAAGTAAAAATGTATTAACAATTAATTCAAAAGTGGCAGTTATTGAAGATGATGCAGAAATGTGAAGAAGAGGTATGAAGAAAATAAAGGCTAGTAGGTGATGCCAGAGGCGGGAGAAGTAAGAGGAGTAGAGTACACAACCTATTAACTTATTATTCTGATTTTGCTAGCTGTAGTTATATGTCTTGCTTTAGAGAAAAAGCTGAGCATCCAGCTCCACCATGTAATCTAGATTATGCAATTGGTACAAAGAAGTACAGTTTGAGGAGAGAAAACACCATCTAGGAAGATGTGATTTGTGTAAAGAGCTTCACACTTCAGGTTGGCATTGTCTTTTTCATGTATTTTCTTTGAATGTAAGTACTTGTGTTAATTGACATGGCTTTTGTGCAAAAAAAAAGGGGTATTGCTATTTCTAGATTGTCAGAGGAAATTCTATTAAATGCTTCTTCAGCATCAGGACTCAGTACATCAGAGGTCAGAAAGTCTATTTGAGTGACTGTGTATCTAATGAAAGTGTTGTGATGAACAATTGCTCTGTAAGTCTTTTACCAACCACATACATTACCACAAAAGAAGAAAACAGCAACAAAGAAAAGTATTTGTCAAGTGAAAGTGGTGTGGGCTTCCAGCTGAGAACTGATGATTACAGGTGACATGCTGTGCTCTGCAAGTGGGAATGGGAGATGTTATTGTGCAACTGAAATATCATTTTTTACACTATGTTATGGCTCACAACTGCCCATTTTCTCAAAAGATAAAAAAAGGCACAAAACTCCCAAACTCCAAAATGAAATAAGCAAGCCCCAAAATCAATTAGAAGAGCAGTTATCTTCTTTGTACTTTTGTACTGTTGGTACGTTTAGGGAAGAAAAAGATTATTTCAAAACAAAGTCTAGTTCTTTGTGTCTTTGCAGTCAACAACTTTATTTTCCCGCTTTAATATCAGTCTCTGTCTCATGATTTTCTTTTTTCCCAGTAATTATCAACTGTAAATTAGTATTATTTTCTGGCAAAAGTGGAAAGAAGGAACAAGGAAATGTAGTGGTATATGAATGATTTTCATTTACCTTACGTTTGAAGAGAAATTTGCAAGTTAAGATCTGCAAAGTACTGCTGCCCCTATCAAACCTGTAAGTCTGTGGTTGTTTTCTTTGGCTGAATGCCAGGTATCTATGGAGCCTGCACCCAGTTCCTCCAGGGAGAAGGAGGGGGGGGGGAAGAGAAGAAAGAGGGAAAGGGAAAAAAAACTACTCCAGGGCTGCTAAGGAAAATTATTTATACTTACACAAAGATAGATAAACACTATAAGCAATATGCATACAACGAAGAACTTAAAATAAAGCTACTTCTCACACAACCGATGTTTCTTCTTCCCCCCCCGAAGGAACTGACCCGAAACCACCTCACTCAGTGCCCGGAAGAGAAGAGAGAGCTCTCTTCCTTCTGTCTGTTTATGTATCTGGGCTGATGTAACGTGGTACGGAATATCCTGTTCCTTCCGGGAAAGGGAAGTATTATTTAACTATACAAATCTACTACAAAGTCAGAAGGCAAGTCATTAAAAAAGGAAGGTGTCTTAGAAAATAGGAAGGAAACAGAAGGTCTTCAGAGAATGTGCATCAATTCACTGAGATCACATATGCAGTAATAGAGTGATTGTGACGAGTTTCACAAGGTTTATTTGCAGTACTTTAATAATGAGTCTTTCACATCTCTCACACAAGCCTAGCTATAATTCAATGGTTTATCTTTCTGGAGAGATTAGTTTAGATGAGAGGAAGGGGTGACTATGCACTAATGGATTTCCAAACCTCAAAGGCTGTAAATTTAGAAATTGCTTTGCTTCTGGTAGGAAAAAGTATTTCAGAAAGTATTTCAGAAGGTTATGGGGGAGTGAGAGTGGGGTTTGTGCTATTTTTTTTAGTTTACAAGCAACAAATGAATGGCTGCATCATAACTGCTTGCTGGAGCTTTTATAAAAAGTGATTGCATTGCAAATCCGGCTTCCCAGAGTTAAGATAATTCTTATAATAATTAAGACTTTACTAATGCATCAGGCTTTTAGAGAATAGTTTTAGAGGAACTGAAATGGAGCCAAGGTAGTTCTAAAGGGAGTTTAGAGTATCTCCCTATGCCTTCCACTACACAACAAGCAACATGTTGTTCTCTTTATTATATATGCCCCAACTCTCCAAGCTGACCCTGCCAAAAAAGATATATTTTACACTGACCTGCGCCACCTTACCCAAAAGGT
>NW_020925707.1:2057686-2069761 GCF_003984885.1 Neopelma chrysocephalum
AAAAAAGATATATTTTACACTGACCTGCGCCACCTTACCCAAAAGGTTCCTGCAGATGATAAGATCATTATCATTGGTGATTTCAACGCCAGAGTAGGAAAGAATTTTGAAGCATGGAAAGGAATATTAGGCAAGCATGGAGTTGGAAACTGCAACGATAATGGTCAACTTCTGCTAGAATTCTGTGCGGAGCAACAGCTCACCATCACTAATACTATCTTTCAGCAGAAAAATAGTCTGAAGACAACCTGGATGCACCCCAGATCTAAGCATTGACATCTCACTGATTATGTCTTGATGCAATGGAGAGATGTCCGCGATGTCCACCATACCCGCGTGATGCCCAGCGCAGAATGCCAAACAGACCATTAACTGGTGCGCTGTAAACTTAACTTCAATCTTAAGTTCAAACCTAAAAGGAACAGTATCCCAAGGAGAAGACTCCAAGTTAATAATCTCCAATCAGCCACAGTGAGAGACGGATTCCAGGCAAATCCTCAAACTAGGCTCGAAAACCATTCCACAGATTCTATAGATGCCTCTCCTGAAACATTTTGACACCATATTAAAAGCAGCATCCTGCAGTCCTCTGAAGAATCCTTAGGGCTCTCCTTCAAGAAGAACAAGGACTGGTTTGATGAAAACAATCAAGAGATCCAGGACTTGTTGAGGAAGAAGAGAACTGCTCACCAAGCACACCTTGCACTGCTATCCTGTCACATAAGAAAAGCAGCCTTTCATCTTGCATGCAGCAAGCTCCAACAGAAACTCTGTGACATCCAGAACAAGTGGTGGATCAATCTAGCAGAAAAAACTCAATTATGCACAGATACGGGTGATCACAGAGGATTCTATGAGGCCCTGAAAACAGCATACGGGCCTACACACCAGGTCCAAAGCCCTCTACTCAGCGCAGATGTTCAAGTGCTTCTCACAGATAAAACCTCCATTCTGAATCGATGGTCTGAACATTTTCAGACTCTTTTCAGTACTAGCCATGTAGTCCAAGACTCAGCAGTTCAGTCCATCACACAGGAACCGGTGAAGTACGAATTGGATGTTGCCCCCACTTTGGGAGAAACCTTTAAGGCCATACAGCAGGTGAAAATTGGCAAGGCAGCTGGGGTTGATGGAATTCCACCTGAAGTCTGGAAACATGGGGGCCATGCACTCCGTGCTAAATCTCACGAGTTTGTGGTGCGCTGTTAGGAACTAGGCAAACTACCATCAGACTTTTGTGATGCAGTCATCATCACCCTATATAAGAAGAAAGGAGTTAAATCAGACTGTTCAAATTATTGTGGTATTACTCTGCTCTCCATTGCTGGCAAAATCCTGGCAAGAATATTTTTGAAGAGACTAATACCCGCCACAGCAGAAGGAATTCTACCTGAAAGCCAGTGTGGTTTCAGAGCCAACAGAGTACCACAGACATGGTATTTGTTCTCAGACAACTGCAAGAGAAGTGTAGGGAACAGAACAAAGGTCTCTATGTAACCTTTGTTGATCTCACCAAGGCTTTTGATACTGTGAGCAGGAAAGGTCTTTGGCAGATTTTTGAACGCTTAGGATGTCCCCCCAAGTTCCTCAAAATGATCATCTCACTCCATGAGGATCAGCGCGGCCAAGTCAGATATGGTGATGCACTTTCTGAGCCCTTTCTAATAACCAATGGTGTGAAACAAGGCTGTGTTCTTGCACCAACCCTATTCACAGTCTTTTTCAGCATGATGCTCCAAAGGGCCACGGCAGACCTGGATGATCAGGATGGTATCTACATTTGATATTGTACTGATGGAAGCCTATTCAACCTAAGGCGACTGAAGGCCCACACTAAGACCTTAAACCATCTTGTCTGGGAGCTGCTTTATGCTTGTCGCCCACACAGAAGCAGCTCTGCAGCGTTTAACATCCTGCTTTGCAGACACTGCTGAGCTCTTTAGGCTGGAAGTCAGCTTAAAGAAGACTGAAGTTCTCTATCAACCTGCACCTCAGGAAGTCTTCCATCATCCCCATATTACCATTGGCGAATCAGGACTCAAATCAGTCCAGCAGTTTAATTACCTAGGTAGCCTCCTCTCCTCGGATGGTAAGATTGACAAAGAGATAGACAACAGGTTAGCAAAGGCATACAGTGCCTTCGGAAAGCTTCATAAAAGAGTTTGGCGTAATAAACACTTGAAGAAAAGTACAAAGATCAGTGTTTACAGAGCCACTGTGCTGTCTGCTCTTTTATACGGATCCGAATCATGAGTCATTTACTGCCACCACCTGTGACTCTTAGAATGCTTTCATCAATACTGTCTCCGTACAATCCTAAACATCCACTGGTCAGATTACGTGACTAATATGTCTGTTCTAGAACAAGCAGCAGTCACAAGTATTGAGGCCATTTTGCTGAGAACACAGTTGCGTTGGGCAGGACACGTGTCCAGGATGAAGGACCACCGCCTCCCTAAGATCTTGCTTTATGGTGAACTTGCCACCGGCTGCCGCAAGAGAGGAGCCCCGAAGAGAAGATACAAGGACTCCCTGAAACATCTCAGCCTTGGCCATATTGATCATTATCACTGGTCTACTCTGGCCTCCAATTGGGAGGTCTGGAGACACACTATCTTTAACGCTGCTGCTTCTTTTGAGAAAGCACACAAGATCACTCTTGAGGAGAAAAGACAATGCAGAAAGAATCATGTCTTGCAGAATACACCACCTAAGGGGTCTTTCTGTTGTGCCTTCTGCAACTGGACGTGCTTATCTCCTATTGGCCTTTTTAGCCACCAGTAACAAACTTGGGTAGAGCTTGTAACAAACTTGCTTGTAACAAACGTGGGTAGAGCCCTTCCTAATTCTTTGTTCACGAAGCCTAGCCATGGTATCCAGCATTTCTCTTATTGATACATAAACATGAAGAGCCAGCAGTTCTATTATATTACCAACATTATAATATATATGAAAGAGGTCTGCTGGTTAACTCATGTGATTTTGATTATATTAAAGACAAAAAGACAATGGACAGGCAGAGGCAGAAAGACGGATGTATTCCATGTTTGTATCCATTTGCCTGAGGGTTCAAACTAGAAAGGGAGAAAGACCTGCTGGAAGTCCCTAGGTGATAACTAAAGGTGAAAAGAGTAAGGGCAACATCTAAAGGCCTTCATTTACTGATAGACAAACTAGGAATGATTTTATAAATAATGTCACATATTCTTTCTTTCTCCTGGGATGGGGTGAACACTTTTAATTTGACATCTCAGTAAAGGGCAGGTTGAGAAGGGGAATATCTTGAAAACATTGTTTTGGTGACTGACCTGCTGCTCCTAAAATCCTAGATGTTGATGTGTACGTGCAACCAGAATTCATCTGTTCCAGGGCTAGAAGCTTTCTCTAAGAGAGGAATTCATATGTATGTTATTTAGGGGATCTTGTTTAGGTTTTAAAGTTAATCATTGGGGAAGTAACCTCAGTTGCAAGCATGATTTTTGCCATCCACCTTCAGTGCCCTTCCAGCAGTGTCACACAGCTGCTGACACCTGCTAGATAGTTTCTGGAAGTATCTTACAAAGCTTTTCCAATTAGTTGGAACTCTGCCTTGAGTAAATTGGGTGCTTCCAGACAATCATCCTGATCCCATGGCAGTGAATGCAAAGTCAAACCAAGAAACAGTGGTATTTAACCTACAGAGACTGTGGATAGCCAGCACAAATATTGAACTAAATCCTATTTTCTTTCAGAAAAAAAGGTATTCAATGAAAATGATTTGTAATCTATCAAATACATATACATATGAAAAGGATCCATTAGTAAACATTTGCCACACAGAAGAAAGACTAACTAACTCACAGTGAATACTATCTTACACTTAAAGCAGAAGAGGCAAAATAATTCTGCATTGTTCAGTAAGACTTCACTTGCTGCTGAGTAAACTATGATGTACAAACATATTAATCTTTAAAGAAGAACTTATTCACAATAAGCTGCCCTGTGGTCTCCCACCTACACCGTGCTAGTCAGTGTATCTGTGTTTGAAAGCTGCATTGTGTAGTCCCAGTATTTTTTTTGAAATTACTGTAATTTAATTTGTAATTACTGTAATTTAAAAGAGTGCTTTACTGTAGACTCAGTACACAATGAAATGTGCTTGTTTTAAAACAAGAAAGAAAAATGACAATTATGTCTACTATTATTTTGAACAAAGGAAAGCTTCACCATGAAACAACTTGTTCATTTGTTTGTTTGTTTGTTTGTTTATCGTGCTGAGAATTTGTGGGACGCAGGGTAATATTTAAATGCATTATGCTGTAAATAACCAACTTTGGTCCAGACAAATAAATACTGAAAGGGTGTTCATTTGTTAGAAAGGTAATTAGTTCAGGAGCAGCAATCTACTAAATGTTAAGATTTTAAGGTTATATTTTTACTCTGTTTAAAAAAACCAAACACCCCAAAAGCAACGCAAAAAAACCTTGAAGAAACCCACTAAAGCCTGAAAAACCTGAAACAACCTAAATTTTCTTTTTTTTTAATTCACTGTAAAGTGCATTTACTTTTGATCAGTCACAAGCTAACCCACCTCCACTTTGACCTCGTCAATTTGGCACTCATTTTGAAAAGTGTTTTTCCATATTGTAGTGGGTTTGTAACCCTCCCTGGGAGGGAAACAGAACTGGGATAGGTTACCTGATATATATTTTACCAATAAGGTATTCCATACCATATTATGTCAGCTCAGATACAAAGAAACGAGAAGGAAACAACTTCCTTCTTCTCTTCCAGGACAGTTGTGTGGGATAGACAGCTGTTTTTGGAGGAGGAAAACACCTTTCATGGGGAAGTAGTCTTTACTGTCAGTTTTCCCTGTGTGTATAGTAGTTATAGTTCTCTTTCTTCTTTGTGTAAATATAGAACCTCCTTTCTTGGCAGTCTCGGTTTTGCAGGGTTTTTTTTCCTTTCCCCCCTTCCCTCCTCCTTTTCCCTCCGGGTGGAGTTGGGCGGAGTCTCGGTGGACACTGGGCGTTCAGCCAAAGTAAACGATAACACATATTCTTGGTCTTATTTTTTTCAGGAAAACAACATTCTCTGAAGCAGGCTTTGGCCAGTAAATCAACTGTAGTACAAACCAGTACAAACAATCAACCTCTTAGACAATAACTGTCTCTTTCAGTACTATCAATAAAGTATTATTTATCTCATAAAAGAAAAAATCCAACCCTCAAACAACTAAAAAAACCATTGGTGTAATTATTTCCTTACAGTTTCGCTTGGAAACATCTGAATTAAAATTCAGGCCAAAGTTAGACCTCCTTTGAATATGCATTTTTAAATAAAAGCAAACAAATTAAGATACAAGAAATATGTCAGCTGCTCAGTAGGCACCATTCCTCCTACAAATGTCTAATTATAAGGGCAATGTTTAGCAGGTATACTGAAAATATATTCACTGGCCAATGAAGAGTTCTGATGCCTTTTGAGGGAAAGAAGGGATTATCCTGCTGAGCTCAACATTTTTGCAGCCTCATCTCCAGCATTGTGTACAGCTTGAGGTTCCTGAATATAAGAAGGACATAAAAATATTAAGATGTGTCCAAAGGAGGGCAACAGAGGTAGTGGAAGGACTACAGGGCACGGCTTATGAGGAGCAGCTGAGGATATTAAGTTTGTTCTGCATAGAGGACTCTGAGGGGTGATCTCATTGCCACTGCTGTCTATACCTTCCTCATGAGTGGAAGGGGAGATGCTGATCTCTTCTCTGGTGTCTGCTGACAGGACTCCAGGGAACGACTTAAAGCTGAATCAGGGGAGTTCAGATTGGTGATTAGGAAAAGGTTCTTTACTGAAAGGGTGGTCAACCACTGGAACGAGCTTCCCACAGAAGTGATCATGGCCCCAGGCCTGTAATTGTTCGAGAAATGATTGATATATGGTTTAACTTCTAGGTTGTCCTGTGTGGAGTCAGGACTTGTACTTGCTGATTCTCATTAGATCTCTTCCACCTGAGAATTTTCTATGATGTTATGATTTTCTGTTGCATCATTTGTCACAGTCAGGAGAACTCTAAACAGTAAGACACGTAGAGATAATTATAAAATATACTACTTGGAGCACTACCTTAGTTCTCCTATCCTAATAGAAAACTATTCAATTAATTCCCTTCTCTAGGACTGAGAATATGTCCTAAATTGAAATTTGCATTAGTTTCCAGACAATTATCTTTGCCAATTAAAATTTATAATCTCATCAAAAATTAATGTGGCTTATTTGACAAAAGTTTGTCTGGTAGGATTATTTTTCAATCTTTCATTTTTTTGCAATCTTTCAGTTATTTTTTGTGTTGCAATCTTTCAGTTAATTTATGTGCAACTGATTTCTTGGTAACAGATTTACAGTTTCTTGTGGCTATTAATATAAATAAAATATTGGCAAATTTCCTGAGTTAAGGATTCTCTCTGATGTTCAGAAATTTTTAAAATTGTTTGTCATCTTCAGTATTACTTAGTGCTTAATGGACTCTTGGAGAATACCAACTGGACCACCTGATAAAACAGTGTTACTGTGAAATGTCTTAGTCACCACCTTTCACAGTTCCTCGTGGCCTTTAAAATACTACGTGCATTTCTCCTGTTATAATTTTGCTTCCAAACACACAAACACAGCATCTGCTGGATTTGCATGCTAATTCTAGTTTCTCAACAGCTGTATTTGCTAGAATCCAGTATGCCTTTCACACTCTAGGAGTCTCCTTGGTCTAGATCTCCAGTTAGTTGGAGTCTTAATTACACATTTTAGAAGAGGTAAGACCAAGGTCCTTTTGCTTTTTTGTAAGTATTTTGAAATACTTAAATGACTCATATATCCCTTCTTACTGTTCTTCCATCATGCATATTATTTGCTCATGTTCCTTTAGCTATTCAACACCTTTCTTTTCAACAGCTTCCAAATTTAACCCAAAATTTAAAAATTATTTACAATCAATTCAATTCTTTGTGTTTGCTTTTCTTTTTCTACTTACTGTCTCTTGCTCTACTTCCTTCTTTCTTGATTGTGGATTTCTGGGCATCCAACATGCTCTTTTAAGAATTCCTTATGCTCCTATATTTCTACGTAATTTCTTTTAAACAGTAATGTCATACTTGCTGTTACAAAGTTGCTTTTCTGCAGTTGCAATTTTTAATATGCATGTGTGTTTCTGCATGTAAGATTTCGTGTTGCTTTTCAGCCCATTTGGCACTGTCCTCTGCTTGCTTCTAATGAATATAATCACACCATGATCATCCTTGATCTCTAGTCAATGCTGTCTTCTTATTCAGTGGTTAATTCAATTGGTAATGTGTAGCATCTCTTGAGGTATTATTAAAGCAGGAAGACTCACAAAAGAAAAACTAGTAACAGAGAACAGCTGAAAGAAAAATGTAAAATTGTGATTAATTGTGTTGCGGTGTTTCAGCCTAATTGTAGCATTAGTTGATGCCATTTATGAGAACACAGCTGCGTTGGGCAGGGCATGTCTCCAGGATGAAGGACCACCGCCTCCCTAAGATCCTGCTTTATGCCACCGGCTGCCGCAAGAGACGAGCCCCGAAGAGAAGATACAAGGACTCCCTGAAACAACATCTCAGCCTTGGCCATATTGACCACCATAACTGGTCTACTCTGGCCTCCAATCAGGAGGCCTGGAGGCACATCATCTATAACGCTGCTGCTTCTTTTGAGAAAGCACGCAGGATCACTCGAGGAGAAAAGACAATGCAGAAAGAATTGTGCCTTGCAGAATATACCATCTAAGGAGTCTTTCTGTTGTGCCTTTTGCAACCGGACGTGCTTGTCTCGTATTGGCCTTTTTAGCCACCAACGCGCTTGCAACAAATGTGGGTAGAGCCCTTCCTAAATCTTCGTTCATGAAGCCTAGCCATGAGATGAGTGATACCATTTAATTAAATGAAATGATAGCAGAGATCTGAGATGCTAATCATCATAAAGCAGGATCTTAGGGAGGCGGTGGTCCTTCATCCTGGAGACATGCTCTGCCCATCGCAGCTGTGTTCTCAGTAGCATGGCCTCAATACTTGTCATTGCTGCCTGTTCAAGAACAGATGTATTGGTCACATAGTCTGACCAGTGGATGTTTAGGATTGTACGAAGGCAGCGTTGATGGAAGCGTTCTAGGAGACGCAGGTGGTGGTGGTAGATGACCCATGATTCAGATCCATATAAGAGAGTAGACAGCACTATGGCTCTGTGAACACTGATCTTTGTACTTTTCTTCAAGTGTTTATTATGCCAAACTCTTTTATGGAGTTTTCCAAAAGCGCTATATGCCTTTGCTAACCTGTTGTCTATCTCCCCGTTAATCTTACCATCCGAGGAGATGAGGCTGCCTAGGTAGTTAAACTGTTGGACTGATTTGAGTCCTGATTGGCCGATGGTGATGTGGGGATGAAGGAGGACTTCCTGAGGTGCAGGTTGATAGAGAACTTCAGTCTTCTTTAAGCTGACTTCCAGCCCAAAGAGCTCAGCAGTGTCTGCAAAGCAGGATGTTAAACGCTGCAGGGCTGCTTCTGTGTGGGTAACAAGGGCAGTGCCATCAGCATAAAGCAGCTCCCGGACAAGATGGTTTAAGGTCTTGGTGTGGGCCTTCAGTTGAATAGGGTTCCATCAGTACGATATTGAATGTAGATACCGTCCTGATCATCGAGGTCTACTGTGGCCCTTTGGAGCATCATGCTGAAAAAGACTGTGAATAGGGTAGGAGCGAGAACGCAGCCTTGTTTCACACCATTCTTTATTAGAAAGGGCTCAGAAAGTGTATTGCCATATCTGACTTGGCCGTGCTGATCCTCATGGAGTGAGATGATCATTTTAAGGAACTTGGGGGGACAGCCTAAACGTTCCAAAATCTGCCAAAGACCTTTTCTGCTCACAGTATCGAAAGCCTTGGTGAGGTCGACAAAGTTACATAGAGACTTTTGTTCTGTTCCCTACAGTTTTCTTGCAGTTGTCTGAGAACAAATATCATGTCTGTGGTGCTCCTGTTGGCTCTGAAACCACACTGACTTTCAGGTAGAATTCCTTCTGCTATAGCGGGTATTAGTCTGTTCAGGAGTATTCTTGCCAGGATTTTGCCAGCAATGGAGAGCAGAGTAATACCACAATAATTTGAACAGTCTGATTTAGTACCTTTCTTCTTATACAAGGTGATGATGACTGCATCACGAAGGTCTGAAGGTAGTTCACCTAGTTCCCAACTGCGCAACACAAGCTCATGAAATTTAGCACGGAGTGCAAGGCCCCCATGTTTCCAGACTTCAGGTGGAATTCCATCAACCCCAGGTGCCTTGCTGATTTTCACCTGCTGTATGGCCTTGAGGGTTTCTCCTAAAGTGGGGGCAGTATCCAATTCGTATTTCACCGGTTGTTGTGTGATGGACTGAATTGCTGAGTCTTGGACTACACGGTTGGTACTGAAAAGAGTATGAAAATGTTCAGACCATCGATTCAGAATGGAGGTTTTATCTGTCAGAAGCGTTTGACCATCTGCACTGAGTAGTGGGCTTTGGACTTGGTATGTGGGCCCGTATGCTGTTTTCAGGGCCTCATAGAATCCTCTGTGATCTCCTGTATCTGCACATAGTTGAGTTTTTGCAGCTAGATCGGTCCACCACTTGTTCTGGATGTCACGGAGTTTCTGTTGGAGCTTGCTGCATGCAAGACGAAAGGCTATTTTTCTTGCGTGACAGGATGGCAGTGCAAGGTGTGCTTGGTGGGCAGTTCTCTTCTTCCTCAACAAGTCCTGGATCTCTTGATTGTTTTCATCAAACCAGTCCTTGTTCTTCTTGAGGGAGAACCCTAAGGATTCTTCAGAGGATTGCAGGATGCTGCTTTTAATATGATGCCAAATTGTTTCAGGAGGGGAATCTGCAGAATCTGTGGAATGGTTTTTGAGCCTAGTTTGAAGGTTTGCCTGGAATCTTTCTCTTACTGTGGCTGAGTGAAGATCGTTAACTTGGAGTCTTCTCCTTGGGATACTGTTCCTTTTGGGTTTGAATTTGAGATTGAAGTGAAGTTTACAGCGCACAAGCCGATGGTCTGTTTGGCATTCTGCGCTGGGCATCACGCGAGTATGGAGGACATCGCGGACATCTCTCCGTCGCACCAAGACATAATCGATGAGGTGCCAATGCTTAGACCTGGGGTCCATCCAGGTTGTCTTCAGACTGTTTTTCTGCTGAAAGATAGTATTAGTGATGGTGAGCTGTTGCTCCGCACAGAATTCTAGCAGAAGTCGACCATTATCGTTGCAGTTTCCAACACCATGCTTGCCTAATATTCTTTTCCATGCTTCAAAATTCTTTCCTACTCTGGCGTTGAAATCACCAATGATAATGATCTTATCATCTGCGGGCACCTTTTGGGTAAGGTGGCGCAGGTCAGTGTAAAATATATCTTTTTTGGCAGGGTCAGCTTGGAGAGTTGGGGCATATATACTAAAGATGACAACGTGTTGTTTGTTGTTTAGTGGAAGGCATAGGGAGATAATGCGGTCAGAGTGACCTGTCGGCAGATTTTCGAGTTTAGGGACAATAGAGTTTTTAATCATGAAGCCGACACCTGAGAGATGTTTTTCGGTTCTGGACTTACCTGACCAAAAGAGTGTGTAACCGGCACCATGTTCTCTGAGGCTGCCTTCCTTGTGAAGGCAAACTTCGCTGAGAGCAGCAATGTCGATGTTGAGACGAGCCAGTTCATGGGCAATTAGGGCAGAACGTCGCTCAGGACATCCGCTATTCGCAGAATCGAGCATGGTTCTGATGTTCCAGCATGCTAGAGTTAATTTGGGCACACCTTTGGAGGCAGGTGCATGCCTTTGTCTTTTGCTCTTTGTGCGACCGCATTGGAAGAAGATGCCCATTGGTCTGCGGTTAACCAACCGGGTGAAGGTGGAGATGAGCTTTGTTTAGGCCACCTTTTCTAGGACCCTCTCCGAGTGGAGCAAGCAGTGCTGTCCTTGAAAAGGCTGCTTGATTGTTCAGGATGCTGCCCCAAGAGACTGTCATCTCCGGTCAGTCTCAAATGACCAATATCCTGAACCGCCTGCATGCAGGGTTGGGTCTGCGGCTTCCAGTGCACCTTTCACCTGCCGTTTCGACCCTCGCCCATCGCTACAGGACTTTTTGCATGTGGGTAAAGCCTTCAAACCTGTGCAATGGATTTTTTAGGTGAGATGCAGTATGCGCAGAACTGAACCCACCCTTTAATCCTAAGGTTCATCTACCAGGGTCGAGCAAGCTTGGACGGTGGCAGCGAGGTCCTCAGGACGTAGGTTTGATTAGAGTGACCTTCTCTTAGATGGATGGCCTTACAGGGCTAAGCGAGCTCCATCTGCCCGGGTTTGAGATTAGAGTTGTCCTTCTCCTAGGATGACTGCCAAAAGGCTAACGAGCTCATCCTGCCCAAGAATGTAGTGTATCTGGTCCTACGGTTTTGATCTGTCTGGCATGGGTGACCCTACCGAAGGCATGTACCAACGCCAGCATACCTCGCAACCATATAGGGGTACACAGGCTACATACCTGTTAGAACAATTTGGGCAAGTCTTTCATTTCCTACTTTACTAACACATATCTATACACAATCTCAAGGAGAAACCCAGGAACAACCCTTTGACCTATCCACCCTTTCAGGACATAACAGAGCAAAGCAAATATATCCAGAACATGCCAAACCTGGGCAGTAGCCGCAGGTAAGCTAAAAACAAACAGACAAACAAAACAAACCAACTGTTCTGGCCCCTGTACCCATCCAAGGCCCCAGCCTAGGTGGGACCCCCGTCACTCTAAAGGAACCCCATTACCCACCCTGACCATATCCTTCCTCCACTGTGTTACCACGAATCTTCAGGTGCACTGCTTACCTGTGGCACCTCGCACAGGACTGCCCCACTCTCCCTTCCGCCAGTTAGAAGGCCCGCCCAACCCCACTCCCCCTGTCCCCCGTCCCCCCCCAGCCCCACCCCGCCTCCCCACCCCTTGTCCCCTGTCCCCCCCTCCCTCTCCCCCCCGTCCCCCGTGTCCCCCCGCCCCC
>NW_020925707.1:2069861-2069935 GCF_003984885.1 Neopelma chrysocephalum
GTGTCCCCCCGCTCCACCTCCCCATCCCCTGTTCCCCCCTCCCCCCCGCCCCCCGTGTCCCCCCGCTCCCCCCA
>NW_020925707.1:2070035-2135272 GCF_003984885.1 Neopelma chrysocephalum
CCCCCCGCTGCCCCCGCCGCCCCTGCCGCCTGCTGCAGCTGTGCCTGGGAGACTGAACTGCGCGCGCCGAGCGCGCGCGGCGCCCGGGGACAGCCCCAAACACACGGCGTGCTCGGGGGGTGTCCGGGGACCTGAGATGCTAAAATGGAATCATAATTATGCAAAAGAGGAACACTCTTTTAAAAGAGAACAAGCATATGAGATAATAAAGAAATGTGTTAGGATAAGACTGTCTAAAAGCCATCTTTTCAAAAAGATTTAAAAAAAATCTTCACAAATTTAGTAAAATTACCTTTAATTACATTAATTTCAAGTAATGGGAACAACCAACTGGTGGAGATTTTGCTATATGAAAATTTTAGGACTGTTGTCAATTCTTGACTATCTCCACAAGAGAAAAATGTCCTTTCACTAGAAGACTGTGATTTTGTGACTGTTGTTTAGAGCCTTCATATAGAGAAAAATTACGGTGCAACAGTTGCAAGAGTCTGGATATTTCCTAATCCTGAAATTATTTTCAGTTGCCAGAGGTCTACACATGGACTAAAATCTGAAGCTCTTTGTCTGTTGACACTTCCTAATTATGCAGGTCAACTAAAAACAATCTCAAAAGGTGGAGATTGTATTAAAACTGAGAAGATGTGTAGCAGGTACTACTCTGAGAAAAAGTTCGAGGTAATAAAGAAGTCCTGTGCAGGAAGAAGGAAGAGAAAACTCCAAAATTCTCCTCACAGGGCAATTTTGACTGAAAAAACAAGATGTGAGCTTCATGTTTTGGTTCCTTTAATGAAAAGCTATAGAAAATAGCTCCTCATAAAATTGTATGGGGAAAGCATCTCTGTAAACACAGTTTAATAGCACACTGGCACACTGCCACATTGCCACTGCTTGGATTTTGGTTTGGTATATAAAATAAGCAGCAATTAAAAAATGGAGGAAGGCGAGAATTTGTGAATTCTTTTACTACCATTTTATGAAGTACTTTGTTTATTTGGAAGTTAATAGTACAGAGATTACCTCCTAGTTTAAAGAACTGAATCCTATGGAAAAACTGAACACATACTAATGCCTCAGAGTTTTTGATTTTTTAAGTTTTTGCAGATTTTAGAAGTAGTTGTGTGGTGAATGTAGATTTTAGTGTAGCGGTATTATATTCCTTACCCTTAGCATAGTAGTTACACATATCCAACTCTGTTACCCCATTCCATAGCAGTCCCTCTAAATTCCATTTTCAAGGTGGAATTGTAGAAGAACACCCTAAGGCTTGGATCAGAAGATATCACACAGACTCAGTGACCTTCAAGCCCAGAACTTTGGAGGAACTCCAAGGACTGTGCGTGCTGCAAAGAAGATGAAGATGAGGAAGAAGGGGTCCCAAAGACCCCAAACCCAATTATCAAAGGGATATGTAGGGGGGCAGAACCTGGGGTGGACCGATCTGGGATTGGATGGACCTTGTTATGAAATCATAGAACCACTGTCTAGAGATGTGAGTGTCATATGTATTCCCTGGGCCTCAGGCCTGAGATTAAAGGACCTACTCTCTTATCTTATACACTAAATTGGCCTGGAGTCTTTCCCTCCCAACCCCTGCAGTCTTTTTAGGCAACAATACCTACTAGGTTTCATCTGTCCCTTGGCAGATTAGGCCTAGATAATTGAAATAAATCAGGTGGAAAAAATTCACATGCACTGGAAAGTAGTTTAGTTGCCTGCACAAAATCAAATCTACTTTGCCTACTGAATTTTGAATTCTGTTGCTAGTCCTGTCTGTAACCCAGGCTTTGTAGGCATGAAAATTGACAAGCCTTCCTACCAGCTAAAACAAGTAATAAAGAATCTCCTTTTTTTTTTTTTTTTTTAAGTGTCCCACAACACTGAACTTGGCAAGACAGTGGAGCCACTCTTCAGAATTGCTCGAGGCAGGAATTTTGTGTCCTTTTTAAATTAAAATGCCAGAAATATAAAATGAGTTCCTGTTTGTGGTATTCAAGAACTAACTTCACAGTTAGTGAATCACTGTTTACTCTGCTTCTATTGAAACAGAAAAAAAATTGGCACAATAGGGAGGAAAATCTTGAAGCAGTAAAGTTTGATTCTTTTTATTTTATCCTGTATCTACATAAAACAACAAAATGTGTTTCCATTCACACCAATGGTATCTGCTTGTTAGTAGTTACCCTAAAAGAAAATAACAATTAACAACACCTTCCTTCTCCAGCTCCTTCTCGGTTTCAAACTAGCATTTAGATTGTTCTGGATTCCATTTTCATTTTCAAAAGCTGTCAGTGGTGCTACCTATGCTGACAGAATTGCATCCATTTCTATAACTTTGCCATGTTATTTGCCAACTTTATTTAAAATTTTTAGTAGGAGTTTGAAATAGCTGAATTTGATAATGTGTTAAAATCAACACCCTTGCAAGGCCAGACTCCTGTGAACTCAATGGAAAGTTTAACGATTCCATTGCTTGTTAAGAGAAATTCAGATTTCACTGCTAATCTATCAGTAAAACTCTGAAAAGGGTAATGTTCAATTTGCACTGGCATATATGTTGTGGAAGTTGTCAATTTCTAAAACAATACAAGATACTTTAAAAATGTGGTTATCACCCCCTGACAGAAAGACTCACTAAGGTTATGTGTGACAGTCAGGCATTGTTGTCCACTAAGTAACCTTAGGGGATGGTGCACAGGTTAAGGAAAATAAAATCTGTACCGAAGAAAAAAACACTGACATACTTATTCATGTCATATCCTTCTGTTCATACAAAGGCACTAATTTTATAGAAAATAAAATGCATTATTTCAGTATGTCCATGAAAAAAGAAACAGGTGTTTTTTCCAGTGGAAAACTGCTCTTGAATTTCTTTCCTGAAAGTCAATTTTGAAACAACTTGAAATATAATTCAAATGAATACATGATACTTCAGTTTAAATTTTCATTTTGAGAACTCTTATTTGTGAGAAGTACTTAGAAAAACTAAAACCAGCAATTTCAGCATAGCAGTAGCATGAAAAAAGTTACTGTTCAGAGTAAATTAATAAATCTTATTTTATGTATTTATAAGGCACAAACAAATTATTATTGCTTGGTGAAGGAATTTCTGAATTTATTTCCCTGTTAGTAAAGGAAATTAAGCAAGTCACCAACATGCCTTTGCTGCAAAGAAACCCAATGGTATCTTGTGTGGTGTAAGACAACACTGCCAGCGGTTTCGCAGAAATGATCCTTCCCCTGTGCTCAGCACTGGTGAGACTGAAGTGTTGTGTGCAGTGCTGGGCTCTCTGGTTCAAAAAACACAGGAGGGTCTCTGTGAACATCAGGAAACACTTTTTCACTGTCACAGTGAGTAAGTACTGATATGGGTAGCTGAGGGAGGTGGTGGAGTTTCCACCCTTGGAAATATTTAAAAGGTACCTGGATTCTGAGTACCTGGCTCTACATGGCTCTCCTCGAGCAGGGGATGGACAAGGTAACCTCCAAGAGTTCCCTTGAAATCTTAACCATCCCCTGATTCTATGAGATACCTCATGGAATAGGTAGTTGTAATGAATACTGATTCTTTTGTCTGTTTTGCTGTTTTCTTGAATGATCTGTGTACATGACCAGTGAAATGCCTACAAGATGGTATGAGTTCATGTGCAGGTGTTGGTAGCTATCCACATTTGCTAGGAGTCATTCAAGTATATGTTTAATTTGGATTTGTTTGAAAACATTTGTAACAGGACACACACAGAAAACCAAACCCTAACTTTACATTTAAGATCACTTATTTTATTGTTATCTTTCAAATAACAGAACTGAAAATCCAAAACTCATACAAGCAAGAGAATAGTTTCTGGGTGGTTTTACTTAGCCCTGTGATTAGATTTATTATGTAAAAAAGAATTAGTATTGGGAGTTTTGATGGGTTTTGTTGTTGCTTTTTTTCCTGTAATATGTTGGCAGGATAGTTACTGCAGAGTTGGAATGTAGTTACTCTGTAGATCAGAGCGTTTGTAAGGATTTCAAATTCATAGCCAAACCTGATTTATGCAGCTCACTGCAACAAGTGTCCTAGGCTAATGCCCTGACTGAGCAATAGACTGGTAAGTAATTGGATACATTGTGACTGTCACAGATTTTTTTAGGAAGTTACTTTCTTTTCCGGCATGAGAGCAGAAATCTGTATAGAACCTGAAAAAGAAGCTGAATTAGAATTCCTGTTTTTTGGCCAGTCTTAGTTGCTGTAATAATGAAACTTTAAAAACTTATCAGCTACACTTTATACTACACCCAGCAGCCCTAATTTTAATTTCAAAGGAACTCGTCAAGAGTACCAAAGGTCTCAAAAAACCCTAGGGAAAATTCCTAGTCAAATATCCCATTATTTGATGATTCCCTAGCCTGACTTGAGAAAATTTCTAAGATAATATACTAGGCTTTTTTACTGAAGGTATTGAGAGGATTATCTTTAGCAAAAAAAATATTAGGCAGGAATATTTTTGAATACTGAAACTGAGGCAGAGTACAACTTTTTAAAGAGTGCTAAACACTACTCTTTTTTGTCTTCTGGTTCAGAAATATAAACAGTGAAGCCATTCTGTACCATGATATAAGGCATACTAATGTGGAAATGGTCATTATCATATTATCAGAGTGCTTATGCAGAAACTGTAACAAATCCCTAAAATCTAAGATTTCAATTTAGCAGAGCTCTCACAATTTTGTCCTAAATAGAACTATGATTTATCTCATGGAGTAATTAGTTTCAGAGGTGTGATGGTTTCAGTCTAGGCCTTCCCGGAGACCAGCTTGTAACCAGGAAGGAACTAGGAAAGTGACAAAGGAAGTATTCCATGCTATTCCTTTACGTAACGTTTTAGGAAGCTATTTAGGGTTTCTGGGGTTATAGATATATATAATATTCTCACTGTATATATCTGTTTTATATGTAAAATATATTTTTGCTATAGCTTCGGCTGTTTGTTTTTTTTCCCCTTCCTTCTCTGGGAAGCAAGGCCCTGTTGTCAAGTTTTGGAGACTTGGCGGGAAGCCAGCTCGAAACTTGCTCAAAACTTTTTGTAATCAAAAGGCAAATAGGGATGAAGAAAAACAGGTGGTAAAGAATGACAATAAAAATATGCCTTATTATTTCTCATTATAGGATGCAAACTTTTTTATGTGTGTTTGCTAATGGTGTGAGGAAGGAAAGCATAAAAAATACCTATTTTGGGAAAAAAAACTCTATAGTTAGGATCATGAAATTTGATTAATTTAGTAAGGTTACAGAGAAAAATACCCTTAATTGTTTAATAGGAAACAAATAGTTCTGTAGAGTTTTCCAGACATCTCCAACAACAGAAATTTATCACAAATGCTTTAATGTGAAAAATTCAAAGCTATAAAATGCAAGTTGAGACCAGAAGAATAGGTAAATTTTACTAACTGGAAAAGTAATAGTAATTTTGGCAAATAGTTCCTCATAATTTTCATTTCTGATCCTAAGCTGCTGTAATGGTTTTGAGTTTAGGCCTTCCTTCTTGGTTACCAGGAAGGAAGTATTCCATCCTATTCCTTTACGTAACTGTGCAAGTTTCGGGCTGGCTTCCCGCCAAGTCTCCAAAACTCAACAACAGGGCCTTGCTTCCCAGAGAGGGGAGAAAAAAACCCAAACAGCTGAAGCTATAGCAAAAATATATTTTACATATAAAACAGATATATGCAGTGAGAATACTATATATCTAGAACCCCAGAAACCCTAAGTAGCTTCCTAAAGGGAAGAGGGGAAGGGAGAAGGGAAAAAGGACAAAATAGGACGAAAAGGGACAAAAACAAAACCGGTCTACATGATCTAAAAACCCGGTAACCAGCAAACTAATGAACTGGCAAAATCTCACCACTTCCCTTGAGAGAAGCAGGACAGCTGGACGCAGCCCAGCACTCTCCCCTCACGCGTGGCAGACAACAGCAGTCAATACAGGCCTCAACTTCAGACAAGCAAGACTATGTACGGATCTACTGTTCTCGAACCTCGCCGGAAGAGAAGAGAGCTAAGGTCCCTCTGGTTGGCTTATTTATACCTCAGGTTACGTAAAGGAATAGCATGGAATACTTCCTTTGTCACTTTCCTAGTTCCTTCCTGGTTATAAGTTGGTCTCCAGGAAGGCCTAGGGTGAAAACTATTACAGTAACCAAACATATAAATAGACGGAGAGAGAAGCCTCTTCCTCTCTTCCCTTCTGGCGAGGTTTGGAGACAGCAGACTCCCGCAGCCGGTCTCACTTCTGTGGGGGAGCTGAGGCCTGACTGGGCCTGCAGCCTGTTGTTTCTGCTGATCCAGGGTCCGGTAGTGTAGTGGTGGCATTTGGGCGATTGTGCTATCTCACGGAAAGTATTAAGGTTTTCTTTGGCTAGTTCTTTGTTGAATGTGTATACCTGTTTTTTGGTGTTTTTTTTTGTTTAGTCCCTTTCCCTTTTCCTTTTCTGTTTTCAGGTGTTGGATTTTTTCTCTTATGTGTATATAGTTTTTGTACTCGTATATGAATGTAATATAAGTGTAAATATATTTATATATATTGCTTTAGCTCTCTCTTATTTCGATTCTCTTGGTGTTTTTTTTTTCCTTTGGTTTTGGGGGGAGGGAGCTCTTGTGGTGGGGGTTTAGAGACTTGACAGGGAGCCAGCTCAAAACCACCACAGCTGCTTTTAAAAAAACAAGAAAAATGAGAGTGCAGAGTATAGGAGGATATATGTTGGTTATATAATTCTTTCCATGGTATATTCAGAATCACAGAATCAGAATCACAGAATATTCTGAGTTAGAAGGGACCCACCAGGATCACTGTGTCCAATTCCCAAGTGAATGGCCCATACAGTGTAGTTTAAATAAAAACTCTCTGAGAGAGCTAGCAATGCCTTCAGTTATCACAGTCTTAAACAGCATGAATTGCAGCAATATTACTCCTTTTTAGTCAAAATATCCATTCAGTTAAGTGTGAACATCTTGAAAACCAGATACTCCTTTGTGAAGGAAAAGGCCATTTCCTGGCACATGTGAGGTGACTCGCTGTAGCAGTTCCTTTGCCATTTCATTATACATGCCAACACTGTTGTTTTAAGTGAATAAAGGATTCAATTACAATGGTTTTGTCTGATTTTACGTAAGTGCTGAAAATGTAAACAATAGGTTTTAATTACTTTAAAAGTCCGTTTTTAATTGCTTGTCTAAAGCAACACCAAGCTGTGTGGTACAGTAAACACCAAGCTGGAAGGAAGGGATGCCATCCAGAGGGATCTTGACAGGCTTGAGAGGTGGGCCTGTGCCAACCCCATGAAGCTGAACATGCAAGGTCCTGCATGTGGGTCTGGGCAATCCCAAGCACAAATACAGGCTGGGCAGAGAATGGATTGAGAGAAGTCCTGGGGAGACAGACTTGGGGATGTTGGTGGACAAGAAGTTGAACTTGAGCCAGCGAGATGTGCTTGCAACCGAGAAAGCCAAATGTGTCCTGCTGCATCAAAAACAGTCTGGAGAAGAGAAGGTTCTGGGGAGACCTTATAGCAGCGTTCCAGTACCTAAAGGTACAGGAGAGCTGGAAAGGGAGTTTTTACAAGGGTTTGTACTGACAGGACAAGGGAAAATGGCTTTAAACTGAAAGAGAGTAGATTTAGACTACATTTGAGGAAGAAATTATTGGGAGGGTAGTGAGGCACTGGGAACAAGTTGATTAGACAAACTGTGTGTTCAAAGCCAGGCTATATGGGGCTTGGAGCAACCTGGTCTACCGGAAAGTGTCCCTGCCCATGGCAGGCTGTTGAAACTGGAAGATCTTTAAGGTGCCTTCCAAACCCAGTCATTCTATGATTCTATGATTTACACAGCATTCCTTGATGTTTTTCACTGCCATCAGGGACACAATCCTGTTCTTGAATACAGAATATTTTTTGCAGATTAGCCCTATTGGTTTTCCAGAACTGAATCCAAACTTAATTTCAAATAATTCCCATAGATTGCAGAGCTAAACAAAATGCTATTTTGATATATAGTTTGTCTTTTGCAATACATTTTTTCTAGATAGTCTGAAATACTTTGATCCATTTTCTCACTTTTCCACATATAATGTATTATGAAAAGTCTTCATATTTCCTATTTAATTAAATAACATCTTTGTAAGTTTTGCCTTCATGTCAATTTAGATTATCAATCATCAGAGAACTCAACATGCAAAAGAGAAGGCAGATGTTTTAGATTCAATTGATTTGATAAGACATAAAAACTTTGCATTATTTATGATCTGCATTTACCTTCTGTCTTGATTTTCCTATACTTCATTATTGTCGAAATAAACTATGCTTTGCACATTAATCATGGAAAAATGTCCTAAAGTTTTCAGGCTATTTCTAGTCAGGAGTTTTGGGGAATTTCAGCATGGATTCGCTGCAATTGTAGCACAAGCCTACTTGATAATTATGCTTCCATTGTGTACTGTACTTTAATGCTGTGTAGTGTACCTTAAGAGGTGACACATGTGAACCACACCAGTCTTCAGCATACTTATAGAGATTATTGAGCTCATTAATCCAGCAGAGGCAGCTTCATTCCTCCAAGCCCAAAAAATAATGAGGCTGAACACATATTCTCAACAGAAGCACACACACATGTATGCAACATGTATACATGGCCAGCATAGATCAGCACAGACAGACACACTCAGCTCTCACACAAAACCAACACCAATGGCCTCATCCTGTTCTGGCTGATCTGATAAAATTTTGTTAGTGGCAAGTTTACACAAATGTATGTGAATCTCTCCAGCAGCTGGGCTCAGATACTTGTTCAGTCCAATATGCACTCCTGAATCCCTGACCTGCCTGGTTACTGGCACCCCTAAGGCTGCAGCCCTCTGCCAGCTGCTGGTGTGGACCCTTTAACCACACTGGTACATGTGCTGCACAGCTTTTAGTGGACAGACAGACCTCTACACACATGCACTCAAAGAGTCCTTCATCCAGCAAAAAATGTTAGAAATTGAGATTAATGAGAAGACAGGACAGCCTGCATAGATCAGGGTCAGAGCATGACACCAGATAAGTGTATTGACCAGCCCCTGTTTGCACATAACTGACTTCTTTTATCCTTTATGCCTTAGTTTTACCCATAATTTTCCTCCCTCACCCACCTTACTTCCCTTTCACCACAGACAGTTCTTTCCCTAAACATTCCATAACAAGTCTGAAATTTTTCCTTGTATCCTGAAATGAGTCCCACAGCATGCAGGGAGTGACATCTTTCTGTCCATGAAGTGGTCTTGGATGTAGCATGTAGCATTGCATGCCAGATGTGCCTAATCCACAAGGCTAATGCTCAGACAACTTGCCTCATGCCTCTAGCATCTAATAAATTCCAGCAATACAGACTACATTTTACCTCAGTCATAAAACCATGAACTCTAACTTTAAATTTAAGAATGCAAGAAATACCTTTGAATCTTGGGGGTTGTTCATCTTTTAAATGGGGATGTGGCTAAATATCATTACAAGATGGAATTTTATATTGTAAACAGCATCAGACTTTAAGCAGACTACCTTCATTTCACTCTGAATTTCTTGATTTCTTGGTTTTCAGTACGAGTTTGTCCATGAAGACATTTTAATCAAGATAGGAAGGAATGTGAAGGGTGTAGGATCTGTAAGCAGGGGATAAAAAATATATTAGAATCATAGAATCAAAACTGTGCACAGGACTCAACGTGAGGCCCCACCAGTGCAGAGCAGAGTGGGGCAATCCCTTCCATTGCCTGCCTGGTGATGCTTTGCCTGATGCCCCCCAGGACAAGGTTGGCCTTCCTGGCTGTCAGGGCACTGCTGACTCATATTCAACTTGCCATCGACCAGGACCCCCAGGTCCCTTTCTGTGGCACTGCTTTCCAGCATCTCATTCCCCAGTCTGTCTGTACATCCAGGGTTGCCTCGTCCCAAATGCAGAATCCAACACTTTTCCTTGCTGAACTTCGTATGATTGGTGATTGCCCAACTAATTTGTTGAGATCTCTCTGCAGGGCCTCCCTGCCTTCAAGGGAGTCAACAGCTCCTCCCAGTTTAGTATCATAGATAAACTTACTTAGTATCCCTTCTAGTCGTATATCCAAATGGTTTATGAAGAAATGAAAGAGCACTGGCCCTAGAATGGAGCCCTGTGGAACCCCACTGGTGACACGTTGGCAGTTTGGTGTCACCCCATTCATTATTACCTTCTGTGCTCTTACTTGTGAGCCAGTTGCTCACCCACTGCATGGTATGTTTTTCCAGCTGTGAGATGGACACTTTGTCCAGAAGGATACAGTGAGAGGCAGTGTCAAAAGCTTTACTGAATTCCAAAATGATTACACCATCTGGCTTCCCTTGATCAGCTACGTGGGTTACCCTGTCATAGAAGGAAATCAGGTTTGACAAGAAGGACTTTCCCGTCCTTAACCTGTGCCAGCTGTGACTGATATTGGTATTGTCCTTCAGATGTTTTTCAATACCTCCCAGAAAAATCTTCTCCATAATTTTACCAGGCACTGAAGTGAGACTGACAGGTCTGTAGTTTCTAGGGTAATCCTTCTTGCCCTTCTTGAAAACTGGGACAACATTGACCATCTTCCAGTCAACTGGAACCTCTCCAGATTCTCAAGACCATTCAAAAATCATCAAAAGAGGCCTTGTCATGACATCAGCCAGCTCTTTGATTATTCTTTTGAGTGTATTGTATGAGTTTGGTCACATGGGGAGATATGAGCTACTGGGAGGAAAAATACTCATGCATAATTTAGTAAACTTTTGAAGAACAGCTTTCATTGAAATGGGATTGAAAACTTCCTTCTTATCTAAATAAACTTGATGTGTGCACATATATGTTATATGGGCTTCTCCATATATTCAATGTTTTATTTTAAATCCTTTCTCTTAATAGGATGTTCTTAAAAAAAATAAGAAAAAAATAAATGCAAAAAGTCAAAGGACAGAAAGGTTTAAATATGAAAGTAGCATGTTGCAAGCATCTATTTATTCTAGATGTTAGCTTAATAAATCGTTTTCAACAACAAATCTTTCAGCAAAATCCTTTAATCCAATTCAAGAAAAACTGTCAACAATATTATATTCTTACAATAAAAGTCTGAATCAGTTTCATGAGTGAATATCAAACATAATTATTAATTATATAAATGTTCTCTCAGTTACAAATTTAAGTCGCTTATAGTGCAAGTAGTCTTTAAATTAAACCATCTTGTCCTTAAAACATCTTGTCCTGGAGCTGCTTTATGCTGATGATGCCGCCCTTGTCGCCCACACAGAAGCAGCTCTGCAGCGTTTAACATCCTGCTTTGCAGACACTGCTGAGCTCTTTGGGCTGGAAATCAGCTTAAAGAAGACAGAAGTTCTCTATCAACTGGCACCTCAGGAAGTCTTCCATCATCCCCATATTACCATTGGCGAATCAGAGCTCAAATCAGTCCAGCAGTTTAATTACCTAGGTAGCCTCATCTCCTCGGATGGTAAGATTGACAAAGAGATAGACAACAGGTTAGCAAAGGCATACAGTGCCTTCGGAAAGCTTCATAAAAGAGTTTGGCGAAATAAACACTTGAAGAAAAGTACAAAGATCAGTGTTTACAAAGCCATAGTGCTGTCTACTCTTTTATATGGATCCGAATCATGGGTCATCTACCACCACCACCTGCGTCTCCTAGAACACTTCCATCAACGCTGCCTTCGTACAATCCTAAACATCCACTGGTCAGATTATGTAACTATTACGTCTGTTCTAGAACAAGCAGCAGTCACAAGTATTGAGGCCATTTTGCTGAGAACACAGCTGCACTGGGCAGGGCATGTCTCAAGGATGAAGGACCACCACCTCCCTAAGATCTTGCTTTATGGTGAACTTGCCACTGGCTGCCGCAAGAGAGGAGCCCCGAAGAGAAGATACAAGGACTCCCTGAAACAACATCTCAGCCTTGGCCATATTGATCATTATCACTGGTCTACTCTGGCCTCCAATTGGGAGGTCTGGAGAGACACTATCTTTAACGCTGCTGATGCCTTTGAGAAAGAACGCAAGATCACTCTTGAGGAGAAAAGACAATGCAGAAAGAATCATGTCTTGCAGAATATACCACCTAAGGAGTCTTTCTGTTGTGCCTTTTGGAGCCGGATGTCCTTGTCTCATATTGGCCTTTTTAGCCACCAACGCGCTTCTAACAAACATGGGTAGAGCCCTCCCCAAATCTTCGTTCGCGAAGCCTAGCCATGATGATGATGATTTTTTAAATTATGACATTTAATTTTGCTCATCTGATGATGCATTATATCTAATTAACAGATGCCTTTGTTATAAAATCACAGAATCACAGAATCATTTAGGTTGGAAAAGACCTCCAAGATCATCGAATCTGACCTTTGACTGGTCAACACCTTGTCAATGAGATCATGCCAGTAAGTACCATGTCTAGTCATTTCTTGAACACCTCTAGGGACGGTGACTCCACTACCTTCCTGGGCAGACCATTCTGATGCTTAACAACCCTTTTCATGAAGAAATTCTTCCTGAAGTCTGACCTGACTCTCCCCTGGTGCAGATTGAGGCCATTTCTTCTTGTCCTTTCCTGGAGAAGAGGTCAACCCTCACCTTGTAACAACCTCCTTTTGGGTAGTTATAAAGAGCAATAAGGTCACCCCTGAGCCTCCTTTTCTCCAGATTGAAATGATGCCATCGTGCTGCATTCTTAGGATGTATATGTCCTTAAGTCTTATCCACTCCTAACAGTAATTGTTAAAAAATAGTTTAAAAAATTTTAAATTTTATTATAATAATCAATATTTTTTGTCCTTTGCAAAATGTAGTCACCTTTCATATGAAATGCAAAGAATTTATTTGTCTTATTTGGGTGATTTTGTATTTCTTAATTATTCTCTAAGGTTTTAAAGAGTTACCTGATTTCAGAGTAAAGGCACACATACTGCAAAGTATAACTTGATTAGTTCAGCTATGTGGGGTTATTAACTACTGATTAAATTTTGTTCTACAACTATCATATAAGTAGTTTGTTTCAGTTATTACTATTTATTCTACACTATCTCCTTGTAAAGGAATAAAATTGCTGCTGCCATGTAAAATTTTGTGCAGCTTTTTGTTTCCAGTATTTCATTTTTGTTATTTTCATCAGTGCCAAGAAGGAGATATTCAAAACTTTCATTATTTGTTTCTGAATTAAAGTTACTTCCTGAATTCTATCTTATATTATAGGAACACAAGACTAGACTCACCATATCATATTAAATTCAAGTGATAATGTAATTAGATATTTATGTGGTATTTAAAAATTCACTGTTCAAGCCCACAAAACAGTTCTCAAATATGCATTAGTGTAAACCCTCAAAACTATGAAACTGAAAAAAAAAAAAAAAGAAAAATAAAACAAGAAATAGTCTTCTGTTTGCTGTGCCGCTTTCATAATCTGCCACTTTAATATCAGAAGAGGGAAAACAGAGTATGAAAAGAATGAATGATAAAATCTAGCATGACAAAATAAATGTAACTTTGAGATTTCTACTGGCACTTAAATTAGCTATTTAGTATAAACTCTTTAAAAGTATTGATTACACATAAGTTGCACGATTATGACCTGTTGGGATGAAAAGTGGAAATTCAAGGTATATATGGCTTTACTACTGGCTATGTGGTTTTCAGGGTCTTCCTGCAATTTTATGGTATTGGGTGATGTGTTCTCTTTCTTTCTGACTGTGGGTATCTGTTAGGCAGCTATTTTCCCCACTGTCTACAAATTGATATTTGAGTGTCTGCTGTAGAGCTCTGTAAATATTCAGAGAAGTATTTATTCTGTTCAATATAATAGCTGTCTTCTGTATTTGCATAAATATTTTTCAGTAGCATAATCATAGATAATTGTTTCATTTAAAGCCTCACACATTTTTATAGCTCTCATTAATTTTACAACCAAAATTACATCACGCATCTTACCTTCCTCTTTTTCATAAGTCTTTCACATTATGTCTTTTGAAAGCTAAATAATTGAAGGACATGGGTAATCAAAATGAAAGTGATAAGAAAAATGATACATTTTCTCACATATGAAATCCCACTTCAAAAAGCATTAATTAAAAATGTTCATATGTTCACAACATCTTTCAAGAAGCTGGCTTCAGAGGAAGCAGCAGAATCTACCTTTCAAAAGGTAGGGTATGTGATGATATTCTCTGAAAATGTCAGTGTTGTTGTTTTCAGCCCCTCAATTAAAGAGTTTATCATTTAGTCAAGTTTGAGTACAAGAGGGGTTGAAAAATGGCCAGATAGCTCATTAGGAAGCATAACACATTGTCTTCGGAAGGACACATAGAAACTAAGCAGAGGTTAGTGTTCGTTTTACATGTAGTTCTTTGACAGTTTCCAATTACATTAACAATCAAAGATAAAAAAAAACACAATATGAATTAATGTGTTGCATTAGGTGAAATGTCAAGATAAAACATTGCTAGCACTCTGCAAGCTTGCAAACAGGTTTGCTGCTATGGCAAATAACATTTTAATTTTTTTTATGTTAGTGGACTGCTACAAGTGAAACACAATCAGTTATTGGATCTTTTAATTAAATCCAGTGTGTAATGCACTATTTTTCTTATTTTTCCTGAAGTAGGAACTTAAAAAAAAGGGGCAGCACATTGTGTCCCAGTTCTATGAAAAATATATTGCCCCACCAAAAATTAATCTTTTTCTTGAAGAAGGAGAATTTACAATGAACATTCTCAAGAAGAAGAAGAAGTTCTTCAATGATCAAATAATTTACAGAATTTTATTTTTGTTACTGTTTCTTATGTTTTGCATCATTTTCATCACCATTTAAAGCCTTGGGTAATGCTTGTCATTGGATGCTATTGGATGTCTAAACATTGAATGACAGCTTTTCAGTAGAAGGAAAAAATGACAAAGAAAAGCTTTGTTTATACATTTGCACAAACCCTGAAAGGAAATCAGGAAAAGAACCAAACAAGCCTGAATCAAAAAAACCCCTTTGTTTCCAAGGATATCAGTACAATAATGCTTGGTTCCAGAACCTCATTGTTTCTAAGATAATTCAGTTGTAATTAGCCTTCAGAAGAGATCTTAAAGCCTTTTGCACAGCTATGACTGCCCTAGAACCCTTATACTGAACATGATCTTGAACCTAAAATCACAGGAAATAAAAGCTCTGTGAGTATGACTTGCATAAGTAATTATTCTCAAATACTGTTCTTAATCTCATTAGGTGAAATATCCATGGAAATGTTCTGGATTTAAAAATTTCTTTCTCAATATAGTTTACTGTTTCCTAATAAAAAATGGTACCTGGGAAACATTTTTCTATATGCCATACCTCAGCAGTCTTTCAGCCCTTCCAACTCTCTGTAGCTGAGCCTTTTTTAACTGAAAATCTTTTGCAACTGTTGTATAAGGAAACATTGTCTTTTTTTAGTGAAAAAACTTACACGCTCTCTCTTTTCTAATAAATGGCATTCACATTATTTTTTAAAATATTAATGAATATGTAGTCAGCTTTATATTGTGTCTCTTACAATAGAAGGGAGAGCTCCTTTTCACTGTTTAAGTTCTTCTATGTGGGTTACAAATAAATGAAATGGGTGAATATATCTTAATTTTAAATTATAGATTTTACTGCTTTTATAGGTAATTGAATTTGTGTTTTCTAGACTGACTCAAAGCTGTTCTCCTTAATGCACACTTTGAAAAGAAGTCAATGTGAATAACTGGTGCCAATTTTAGTTTAAAGATGACAATAGCCAAAGTTTATTTCAGTTAGGAACAATACATGTTCAACAGTTTATGCTCCTTAATTATGATACAAACTTTCAGCATATATTTAATCTCTGGTTCACTTTGTTGGGTGTTAAATCAAGTATTTGTGAAAAATGAAGTGATATAAGGATAGTTTCTACTGAGGTCTATGTTGCATGCTGAACAAGTTCACGCCTCAGAAAAAGATACTGAAATTGTACTGGTATTGCAAATATTAATGCATCACTAAGAATGAATTATTTCATGAACATGTTACCAGAAATTAAGGCTACTGGTGGTATGACTTTGTTGAGAAGAGCTGCTGCTTTTTATGTTTTGGCCATGTAAGCTAATGCTGGCTGCTCTTAACAGTGCAAATCCAGAGCAGCTGCACTGATTCCAGTGGAAAGGCAAATGACCACAAGCATTTAAATTAAAACAGCATTAATTCTCTTGAATTGTACAACAAAGCCAACTTAGATGATAATCATTGCATGACTGGTAACTGTCCTACAGGCTAAATCAAGAGCTACAGAGCACTGCACGGAACTTTTTCTATGCAGCAAGATGCTGCAATACCTGTGGTTATTCCCTCTTTAGTTCAGACCCTATGTATTCTGCTTTGCTGGAAGCAGAAAACCCACACAGGTACTTGGACACATGATCATTAAGTGGGCAGCCTATCCTTCCTGTTGCATTATTTGTTTATATTCCTTAGAATCTTACAGGTGTCTTTTTCATCTTTATTTTGGAAAAATTAACTAAAATACATCAATTATTATTCCTTTTTTTACTTCCTTTGTAAATTCCTTAACATTTGATGTGACAAAGACATGTGTGGATAAAGAAATCAAAATTCATGTATTCTCTTAGAACTTTGCAATTTAATGAAATGTATACAAACTTTAAAAATCTCAGAATATAAAAAAGGAACTGCCTCTGGGGTTTTTACTTACTAGCAAACCCATGATTTCTGAATTTATCTCTGAAAATTCTACTCAATTTTGTGTTCAAATGATTAGTTTTGAAACTTACTTGGCAATTTTGGAGTCAAATTCTACAAAATGCTTAGCTCTCCCCCTAAGGAAAGCCAAGCATCCTCCTTTCTTGTAAATCCTGGGAAATGAATTTAATGGTATTTGCTGTGTGTGCTTAGCTCCAGGCTAGCAATCAGGACCTGCCAACATTAGGATCTCTGTATTCTCAATTATCAGAAGCTGCACTGAAAACATATTGCCTCTGAAGGGAAATCTTGAGTATAGTCATCATGTAGCACAAACAACTAGAAAAGCCCAATTTTCTTGTGTTTGGGTATATCTGTTCCCTTTGTTTTACAAAGTACTTCATTTTAACAATAACTTACATTTTTATCATGAGACTCAGAAAAAGAATGTGTTCTTTTTTCTTTCTGAAACACAGTAATTGTATCTTCATTAGAACCATGCTGAAATGACAAAGGGTGATAACATAAAATAATATTTCTCCTTTTCATTTTCATAGTGGGCTAAAGAGATCCTTTGTCTATCATTACTCTTTCTAGTTTATAGTATCTTTAAAAAATCTAATAACTTTTTTACTCTGGCATATAAATTGATATTTTTATATGCTGAGATATTTATCTTGGAAGAAATCTTGATTCAGAAATTATGGATACATTACTGGAGAGTAATGCAATCTAGGGAAGTTTGAGTCTCAAAAGAAATTGAAGACTACATATTCAGTTTCACTGATGTCTCTCACACATACTCAAGGGCCATAGGGAACTCACAGATCTATTTATTACTCATAGTACACACTGCTCCTCCGAATTAAAAAACCTCCTATTGCAGGTGCGATTGATATCCCACCAATATGTTCTGAAATATAATTCCTGTCTCTGCCTCATGTGGATAGAAAAAGCCAGAAAACACCTCAAATGTAGTGACTCCAATGGATTAGAGAATTGTAGTCTTATAAAATATTTTCTTCCCTATGGCTGGAGTAAGATCTCACCAAGACAACTAATGGTAGTTACTTTGCTACCTTAAAAATATATGAACCCACTGACAGAAATAGATAAATGTTGGAAATGAGATTCTGAAGTGTTCCTGTCGTCAACTAATAATGGATTGCTATTATCTTTTAATCTATTTATGCCCTGTAAAATGTGCAGATTTATTGTGCATTCTATCTCAAACAATATTACAGATAATTACTCACACAACCTACCTTTTTTTTTAGCAATTACTTGTTGCTGATTTGGGCCAGACTTGCATTTCCTGGCTTGTGTAACAGGAAATAAGAGTCCCTGTGATGTAAGTTAAATGTGTTCCCTAAGAGTCCAGCTTTTAGTTCTCTGAGTTGGCCTTTGTTCCTTTACAAAGGTTAGCATTATTTCAGTGGGAACAACGTTAAATAAATGCTAAAGATTTTCTGCTAATCTTGTCCAGATTATGCTTTTAGTTTTGTTGTGGTGGAAAGAGGCATCTACGTGGAAAAAAAGTGTGAACAGTAATTCCAAGCCATGTTATGTCAGCAGTTTTTAACCACCAAAATCCCTGGGGAATTCTACCTTAAAACCAGTGATATAACTGTGCCCTGCCATTGTTAACTGCATCTTGTCAGTTTCCAGGAATTACAGTCATGTTCCACTCCCTGTTGTAGCCATCAACAACAGTTTTGATTCCTGTAACTGCTTACTCTGTACGAATTCTATGAAAGACAAGTTTCTTCAGAACTTGTTTTTATAGCTTCAGTTCTCTTTGGCACTGGAGGAACAATAGGTGACATGAAAGATAAGCTTTATATTCTCCAGATTTTTGTTTCCAAAACATGAAGCATCAGTGAAACAGAGAAGAGCATGTTTGGAATGATTGTTTCATGTTACAGAATCACAGAATCATAGAATATAAGGAGTTGGAAGGGACCCACAAGGATCATCAAGCCCAACACTTAAACCTGCACAGGACCATCCCCAAGAGTCACACCAGATGCCTGAGAGTATGATTTAAATGCTTCTTGAATTCTATCAGGCTAGGTCCTGTGAGCAGTTCCCTGAGGACCCTCTTCCAGTACCCAACCACCCTCTGAGTGAAGAACCTTTTTCTAATATCCAACCTAAACCTCCCCTGACACAACTTCAGGCCATTCCCTTGGGTTCTGTCACTGGTCACCACAGAGAAGAGATCAGTGTCTGCTCCTCTTCTTCCCCTTGTGAGGAAGTTTTAGACTGCAATTAGGGCTCCTCTCAGTCTTCTCTTATGCATGCTGAACAGACTAAGTGACCTCAGCCGCTCCTCATAGCCGCTTCCCCTCAAAGCCCTTCACCATCTTTGTTGCACTGCTTTGAATGCTCTCCAATAGCTTAGTATCTTTCTCATATTGTGGTGCCCAAAAATGCACACAATATTCAAGATGAGGCCACACCAGTACAGAGCAGAGTGGGACAATCCCCTTCCTCAACCAGCTGGCAATACTTTGGCTGATGCCCCACCCCCCCCCCCGTTGACCCTCCTGGCTGCCAGGGCACTGCTGACTCATATTCAACTGGCCATCAACCAGGACCCCCATGTTTTTTTCTGTGGCTCTGCTTTCCAGCCTCTTAGTACTCAGTCTGTCTGTATATCCAGGGCTGCCCTGTTCCAGGTGCAGAATCCAGCACTTGTTAAACTTCATATGGTTGGTGATTGCCCATCTCTCTGATTTGTCCAGGTCTCTCTGCAAGGCCTCCCTGCCTTCGTGGGAGTCAACAGCTACTCCCGGTTTTGTATTGTTTGCAAACTTACTTAGTGTCCCTTCCAGTACTGTGTGCAAGTAATTAAAGAAGACGTTGAAGAGCACAGAGTCCTGCAGAACCCCACTAATGATGTTGTATATAGGATTGTGTATAGGAGCCATGGATAAATAGTCTAAGGAAAATATCTCTTGTGGCCTAAAAATAAAAGCTTGTGCTTTGGGAAAGTGAGTGAAAATATAGAAAACTAAATCCCCTAGAAGGCAAGAACGTATTTTCAAAAATAATTTTCATCCAGAGACTCAAAAATGGCAGTCTACATACATGGAAGGAGGTGAGTATTTGTATTTGACTTTAACAGCAGATAGATTTCTAAAATTTTCTTTTGCTGCTTATATACTCCTTTGAGTTTTAAGAAAACTAATCTAGCCTTGTATCATTTTTTAAAAAAATGATGTTTATAATAACAATAAGCTTTAATGTTTTCAGGTTTTAGTGTTTGAGTTAGTTTCTTTTCTGGGAAATTAACTTTTACAGTTGCTATAACTTCATGTCTGTGGACATACACGAAAAAGGAGAGAGGTCAAGGAAGAAAAATGTGGGGAAGGAGAGATTTCTATATTGTAGGACTGAATCATAAATTATTCAGCAGTGCTGATATTTAAAATTGAAGATGAAGTACATAATTCACAAACAACATACAAGCTGGAATATGTTAGCTAAAGATATTCGTTGAACAGTTGGAAAACCAAACGTTTATAAATATCAAAATCTCTGTGTACTTAAGTGTAACAGGCTGTTGAAGCAGGAAAAGAAGTTTGTGGGATCATGTAGGATAAGGTTACACTGAATTGGTTCAGCAAATATAGAAACAAACCAAACATGTAATTCACTCTGAGCACCACTGAGAAGAGCCTGACTCCCTTTTCTTTGCACCCTCCCCTCAGGTACTTGTGTAGATAGATAAAATCCCTCCAGATCCTGCTTTTCTTCAGGCTAAATAGTCCTAGTTCTCTTAGCCTTTCCTCATAGGAGAGGTATTCCAGTCCCTTTATCACTTCAGCAGCTCTTCACTGGACTCTTGCCAGTGTATCCATGTCTCTCTTGTACTGGGAAGCCTGGCACTGGACAGTGTGGCCTCACCAGCTCTGAGTAGAAAGGAAGGATCACCTCTGCCAACCTGCTGGCAGTACTTTGGCTAACGCAGCGCAGAGCACCATTTGCCTTCTTTGCAGTAAGGACACACTGCTGGCTTATGTTCATTTTGGTATGCATGAGGACCCCCAAGGCCTTTTCCGCCAAATTGCTTCCCAGCTCGGCAGCCCCCAGATTGTGCTGGTGCCTGGGGTTGTACCTCCCCAGGTGCAGGACTTTGCACTTTCCCTTGTCGTATTCATGAGGTTCCTGTCAGCCCATTTCTCCACCCTGTCCAGATTGCATGGCAGGTCCTGTGAATGACAGCATGACCTGCTGGTGTTTCAGTCATTTCTCTTTGTTGCATATCACAGGTATTTAGGAACGTAAGGTATGTATTGCAGTGAAATTCCAGGAGCTAGATCTTTTGGTCATCAAAAAAGGAACATGAGAAAGTCAGTGTGTTTTCCTAAGTCTAAGTCTATTCTTTCATCAATAAGTAATGTAAAAGCAAAGATTTTACAAGACTCATTGGTAGGGTACTGAAACTATCCAGATTCAGTATATAAATAAGATAAAGGTATTTTACAAAAGGAAGTAATTTATCATCAGAACTGTAAATTTTCTTTTTCTTTGTGTTCTTATCCTGATCAACAAAAGCTTGCAGCCTGTTTAATAGAATATATGATAAAATGATTGTTACTATACCTTTTTTAAAAATTTTGTCTCTACAATCCCAAAACTTTAACAACTTGCACTCAGTATTAATATTACAGTGTTTTCTAACTCAGTCTGGCTGGAAGGGGGTTAGTTTTCTTCATAGCAGCTCACAGAGTACTGTATTTTATGTTTTTGACCAAAACAATCCAGTGTTTGCACAGCATCAAAGCCCTCTCTGCTCCTCACACTGCTCCCACAGCTTTGGGTGGTGTGCAAGGGATGCAGAAAGGAGACAGCCGGGGCCTGAGCTGTGCTATCCAAAGGGATATTTCATGCCATATAAGCTCATGCTCAGCAGTAAAATGGAGAGGAAGGGTCTTAGCAGAGGTAGGCTCTGGAAGTAGCAGAGTGTTATTCCATGTGTGGGAGGTGAAATGCACTAAACCTGCTGTTTCAACAGACTCTGGGAACAAAATCTCAGTTCAGCGAAAGCCTTGAATCTACAGGGAAAGGGGAATCTCAATGAAATTAATGAGATTATGATTAAAAAAGTACAGTAGTTACAACACAAAGTATGTATGCCAATACAATCATCATGTATGTCTCATGAACTATATATTGGAAGCTCACCTGCTGAATGATATTGTCAGTTTTAGTTCTTCTTTTGATTAGTTGGGTAAATAATCCAGAGTTCAGTTCTCCAGAATCTCCATTTTTTTTTAACTTGATGGTTACCTGTTGGTGGCAATGAGAAATTCCATTCAACCACAAACAAAACATTTATTTTGTAATGTAAATTGTATTACATTTTACCATAACAATCAAAGTTGTTTGAAATATGAAAATCTCTTTCTGAAAACTAATTTTGAAATTTTAAGTGTTTTGTTTTGCATGTTTAGTCTGGCAAAGATAAAATAATTTATAAAATATTTGTTTCTGAGATATGACATTTTAAAATTCCTCACAAAAATGAAATTCCACAACAAAATGAAAAAATTCTGTGTAACGGTGAAAATTCAAACGGTTGCTCATGTTGATATGACTACTTCAAATTACAAAATTTTCTGTAGGTGACACTTTAAAGCTGTTTCTCACATGGCCTAAGTACAGATCAATAGAAATGACGACTAGACAAAATAAAAGCCAAAGAGCAAATCATCTTACTTTATGGTGAGGGATTTTTCCACTACAGTGTAAATGATATTTATTGACTGACCTGGTTTTCTAGTTTGATTTCCATAAATTTATATAATAATTAAATCTTCAAAGTAACTTGAGTTTGGGTAAATATGTAATATATTAATATGATCAAGGACAGAAAAAATGAACATGAGAAAAACTGATAACACTGTAAAAATCTCAATTTTAAGCTACGCTTTTGATTTTAGGTCACCTACTGCTCCAGCTGATTTTTGTTCTCATACAGTTAAGTTAGTCTTCAGTTTTGCTAGTAACAAAGAATTAAAGTTGTTTTAAATGGACATATCATGAAGCAATTCTTTTTCCCTAAAAATGCTAAATGGAACACAGAAGAAAGAATTAACATTTGCATAATAACTTTCTATTAATTTGAATTTAATAATGTGTGCTCAATTAAGTCTTCAGGTTGATAAATAACAAATTAGAAATGCTATGCTGCTTTTGCTTTTTGTGTTACCTGTGATTTGCAGGCTTAATAAAACAGGATGTAACTATATTGATGATGGCTATCTATGGATTTTTTTCATGGCCAACACCTCAAGAAGCTTAAAACATTTCCCAGTTTCTGGCACTGGGAAAGCAGCATGCTCCCTGCTGGGGATTCTATGGTGCGTGGTTAAGTTCTTCTGCAATTTAGTACAGCCCAGATGAAATGTCACTAGTTTCCAGAAATTTTAGTTTAATGTGTTTTGCATTTAGTGCATTTGGTTCAAATCCATTTTAAGGTACAAGGTGAGAATTTTGAGGGAGCATGTATCACCTCTGTTGTAGGGACACAGCTTGTAGCCCTGGCATTACTGTTATGGTGCTACCTGTGTCTGTGGGGCTGAGACCCTGAAGTTGGGGGTATGAGGCAGTGTGATAGGGTGGATTATGGGCCAGGAACCAAGGCTGTGAATCCTGCCCCATAGATGCGAAGTGCCTGCTTTGGGTTGGACCTGGAGCTGTGGGGCAGGCTGTGGGGCAGGCTGTGGGGCAGGATGTAGGTCATGCAATGGGTCCTGTCCCACAGCCAGATAGCACTTGGGATAGGTCATACATGGAGCTGTGGGCCAGCGTGTGGGTCACACAGAGGGTCCTGCCCCACAGCTGGAGCTGGAGCTGAAGTGTCTTGGGTAGATGACACACGGGTCTACAGGGACCTCAATAAGAGTCTGAGCACCTTGCTATGACCACTGTGACCCCCGAGAATACATGGACCACCTGAGGGGTGAGGGCCAGCATCACCTGGCTCCAACGGTCCTCACCTGGGAGGGCTAATAGGGGATTCCTATGGGTATAAGCATCCTACTATGGAGGGAAAAATGGGAGATTTTGGGGAAATAAAGGGAATTTTTCAGGAAAAATGAGGGAGTTGCTCTTAAAAGTGAGGATTTTAAGGGGGAAAAAACCAAGAGTTTGGGAGGGAAAAGTGAGATTTGGGGATTAATAAACAGGAATTTGGGGTGAAAAGGGGGAATATGCAGGAAAATGAGGTATTTTTGGGTAAAAAAGGGGAATTTGTAGGGGAAAAAGGAAGATTTAAGGGACAAGGGGTATTTGGGGGAAATAAAAATTTTATTTCAAAACTGGGGTATTTGGAATGAAATAAAGGGAGGCTAAAAAGTCTGGAGAAAACTTGTAAAAAAATTTTAAAATTTGGAATAAAAAGGGTGGGCTTCCCCCAGAGAATGAGGGAGGAGGAGAGAGAGGAAGGCTTGGGGACACTCAGAGAAAGGTTGTGTAGGTGTGTCTATTCACACCTGTAACAAATTGGTGGTACAACAGGGTGCAACACAGGGGTGATGTGGGACTTTTACTCTGCACAGTGCCTGTCTTGGCCGTACCCCTGCATCTCTTCTCTAGCAGCGACTTGGTCTTGCTGATTTTATCCAGGGGTGAGAAAACAGGGAAGAGAATAAAGAATATTCAGTCCTGCACTATCATAGGGATAATGTATTCAGTAGATGAGAGGATAAGGAAAAACCCACATGGTCAAGCTAAGGATTTGTACAGTCACAAACATACCATCATATATCAATTTTTTTTTTCAATCTGCAAACATTAAATTTTCAAAAATACCACAAATTACTGTAACAATTTTTTGAAATTAAATATAGGGCAATTATTCAGCTGTCAAATTGCCATGTGAATCAGTTTGTTGCCTTTTAAATGGAGAAAGCTGATCTCACACTACTTAATCTCACTCTCATGAGGCAAGGAATAATTAAAGTTTGCAAACTTCTTTGAGAGCCCCTGATGAATAGTAACACAAAGTTGGTACCAGTTGTGAAAATTATTACCAATATGCAGCTCGAGTCTCCAAACGTCAAAATCAACAAGTATTTTATTGCCAAAATTGTGCTGTGGGCTGGATTTGGCTCACTCTGTCAATGGAGTTGCTCATAACAACAGAAAGAATTTCCATTAAGGAAGAAATGTGAATGTCATTGCTTATATACTGAGTCTGATAATGAATTGGGAAGTGTTTTAGAAAATGTCAAGATGATAAAAGTGTTTGGCTTCTTTGGACTTTGCCAGCATTTATCAAGAAGAAGTTCTGCTTCCTTTTGCTATTGTCTATTGTTCCCCGAGAGTGAGAAGGTGTGTCCAGCTCACTAGAGACTAACTTTAGAGCATAGCGTTATTGGAAGAAAACCTAAAATTGTGACACACTTGAGTATTCTCAGAATTTATAAGCCTAAATATTATATCATATCTAACTCACTCTTATTGTCAAGCAGCAGTTGATCATCAGCATATCAAGAAATGCATTCAAGAGCCAGTTGCACAGACTTTATTTCCTTTTTTTTTTTTTTTGCTTTTATGCAACTGCTTTCTTCAGAGAATACATTTCACTAGTAAAAGACTAGATTTTAGATAAGCAGAAGATTCATGAGGCTCTAGAAGAAAAAGTCTGAAAATAGAAGCTCAAATGTATTTGTAAAAGTTTTGCATAAGCGTAAGACTGACATAGTGCTTGGAATTTACAGCTTAGTCCAAATAATCTGTTTATTTTTCTTTTCTCTATTGTTTACCATCATTAAATTAATGTATTTGGTTGAGTGACCTCCTTGGCAAAGTCAACTTGAAAAACCCCACTTTTCAATGTTTTTTTATGTGTTTGTATTTTTCATTATTTGTGGAGTTTAGACAGTGGAAAATAGTTTCCACAGCAACTGGTTTATTTACAAATATATGTTTACTTTTATTAAAATTTCAGCCAGAAAAGAACACATTTCCTTTAGATTGTGCAATTTATAAAAAGAAGCACCGCTAATTACAAGCCCCTTTTCTGGTATCCTAGGGGTAAAACCAAAGTCTGGACATATTGATGTGATAAAAACGTTATTTCAGAGCACTGCAAAAACAAAATTGTAATTATATTTTTACTTTAAAACATTAAAATAAGTGTAGCCATCAGGTTTATAAAGTACTCTTGAGGTCTAAAGAAAAAAACCACCAGAATTTTTCTTCTTTTTCCTTTCAGTCTATTTTTCAGAGAATACTATTCAATCCAAATGCTTTTTGAACATTTAATGTTTTCTTTTAGTACATAAGATTTGAGTTCCCTTTTTAAGAGGACATTTAGATTATATTGAGTATACTGAATATACATGGATTTTTGTACTGGGTTTTCAGTAAATGATTTTGTGGAATGTTGGAGCAGATCTTTGACAGATGAAAATCAAAAAAATTCCATCAATGTGAACGAGCTTAACTGACATGTAATAATTTTAGATCTCTAATGGCCAACTGACACCAAATGGAGAACAGATATATATGGGGGACCATTTCCATAATTTAATATAGCTTCCATGCAATACTCAAGAATTGAGTTCATGTTCTTTTGTATAAAAAAAACAAGAAATGAGAAAGCCCAATTGCCACTCTTATAATGCATCACAAATAGGTAAAAAGAAATTTTTTTATTAATTGGATTTCTTACTGAAAATCAAAGGTTTTCTGAAGATATAGATTAAGATATTTTTGTTGTTGTTGTTGGAATAATGTTTGATGTGGAAGAGATGTGTTTTGATATTTTCTGACTTTTGTGCTGTTGCATTAAGCTTTTTCTAGAAGCTTTTTCTGCATTCCAGACATACAGAATTTATAGATGCTTCTGAAAAATATCCAGGTCATTGGATTTCTGTGGGTTTTTTACTCCAGAATGGCATGGATTTTGTAGTACCTGTTCTACTGTATGGATAGTATAGTAAATTCATGTCCTGCTTTGCAGCTATATAGATTAGAATATTTCCTATTTTTCCATATCCAAAAGAGCTTCCTGCTTCAGCCTTCTTTTCTAAGTCCGGGATAAGGAGCAATGGCAAGCTGAGACCTTACTAAAATGAAAATTGTATTCAGACTAAACCACATGTGTTTTTAGTGTTTTTCCAAGGACATGAGAAACATGTGAGTACATATAAGATATTGTAATCTACTTTGTTAGTAATATATCACTATGTGATTGACAAAGCCTGAGAATTATCATATTGTTCTAAAGAAAATTTATCTGTCTCCTAGGAACAGTTGCCTCATTTTATCCTAAATAACCTTTTTTACATTTTTACTTTGTTCTGTTGCTCAAGTATTTTTCAGAGTTTAAAATTGTCAGTTCATAACATTGTTTACAACTTGGCTGCTGTAATCCAAGTCCTTGTGTATTTTCCAGCAGGCCATTTCATCCTTGTTTTCATTTGTGAGACTTCTAATACAGGCTGTCTTGTAATCACCTTGAGACTTATCTTACCCAACAAGCTAAACTAATAAGCCCCAGAGTACACCTGAAAATATTTTACTACATTTTAATTCAGAAGAACTGGTAAAAATATGTATCTTTGCTCATATGGGGGGACTGGAGGGTAAAATGGTTGAAGTATAATAAGAAAAGGGGTTGCTGAGATTTAGCCACAGAGAGATAACTAGAGGAGACATTCACAGAGGGTCATATAATTCAAATAAATTCTATTTCTTACCATTAAATTATTGTTAGCTGGGCTAAAAGGAAATCTTAGAAGCTGAGAGAATGATTCAGGTATAGTTAGGAAGAGTATAGGCCTACTTCAGTTTGAGTGTCTGATATAGATCCTCCATCTACCAACAGCACAGTTCTGCTTTCTTACATTACTCTCACCTTCTAGTTCAGCTGTGACTGTGGGGAACAACTGACCTCAGAATAAAGGTGAACATCTCAGTTTCCATCTATGCTTCCAAAGAACATTCAAACATACATTTTATCCAGCAGTTACTTTTACTTGACACAGTGCAGTTGTGCTCTATTTTCATTGTTTCCTTGGTTTTCATTTGCATGCAAGAAAAAATGACATTTGCTTAAATTTCTTCTAAAAACTTCCACTTCAGACTCAAGAACTTGCTCTAGTATTCACAGATCCTTGGATATATTTCTAAACTACCGGATTATCTCTTCTCTATTTGATCAATATGTTCTACTACAAACAAAAAGTCTAATTAAAATGGTAATTTGACTTCATATTTTGGCCATATCTCCATGACTTGCGTGTCTTTGCCGCCTATAGAAAATATTACATTGTTACCCTTTTTTTCCCTTGTGAATCATACCCATTTTAGGGTAATTGCTACATTTTCTCCCAGAAGCAAGATGTAAAATCTGCTGTTAGATCCAGATGTCTTCTCCATTCTATTCCTTTTATTGCAGGAAGAAAAGGACCCTAAATCAGATCTTCATGTTTTTCATGTAGTTTTAGTAGCTTTCCTGCCTGCACAAAGGAAGACTTCCACTTCTGTGTTAGAGTACTCTCTAGCACTATATTTTCTGAAGTATGGTACACTGACAGTTTGTATTCTTTCAGGTGTATGGAAGCAAAGAAGAATGAAAAAAAAGAAGCAGTAACCCAATACATCATTCCTAAAAGACTGACACTGCACTATTAGCAATGCTTTTGAGGATATTTGAAGATTATTGGTGAAGAGTAAGAAAATGTTTAATTGTCACTCTTTTTCGTGTTCAGTGGAAAAATGGTGCAGGAGGTAGCATGATGTACAAATATACAGCAAGTCAAGAGTGTGAAAGCTGAAAGTCGGCAATTTTACATACTTGTTAATTGTTCATACATACCAGACCCTTGGGCCTTTCTTTTGATACTGGGGAATCAACTCAATTTAAATTATCCTTTAACAGATAGCTGTTTATTCTAACAATAAAAAATTAGTTTTAACTCTCTTGCACATATATGAACTTTTATTGCATCTCTAACTTTTGTTGGCTTTGTTAGTGTTACAATATGGATGGCTGAAGATACCTGTTTTTTTAATGATGTACAGGTGTGCCTTGGGCAAACAGTAGCTCTTACAAGTCTTACAAACACCTTTTTTATTTTGTTTTTTTTTTAAAGGAAAGAAATATATATCTTGGGGAGCATGTTGAAAAAATTGGCAGGAGCAACAACATGTGGCTGATTCCTCTTTGGAAAATCTGTAAACTGCACCTGTAGGCCTCCCTTGCTCTGAGTCTCCTAAACCATCTGTACACACTGACAAACTGCTAGGTGGATTTTATCCATAAGGTCTTTGATGCTGAAAGAGGACAAGAACAACAATGAAAGGAGTGAAGTTTAAATACATCCTAATGAAAGAGCTGTATCATCCTATGTTAAAGTTAAAACTAAGTTACAACTAAGCATAATTTGTTGTATTCAACACATTCAAAAATTATTTGGAGCAGTAGATAAAGGATGAAATAAAGTTTGAAGATGGCATCAAATTAACCAGAACAAGAAAATTTAAAAGTGACTAGAAGAGATTCAAAAGAGGTGTAGGTACTGACTGGAAAATGTCAAAACTAAGTCAATGTAAGAAAATCCAAAATAATACACTCAGTGGGAAGGAAAAAAATCCTAATTATACATAAACATTTGCTCCTTGTAAATAGGATTGCCATTCAGGGAACAAAATTCCAATCACCACTATAGCTACTTGAGAACATCAGCTTAATGCTTAAGCAATTGAAAAAGTAACTAGACCATTATGATTAGTTAGAAAAAAATATCAACAAAATAGGAAAGTCAGCGAATGAACATATTGTTCATGTTGGTCCTCTTAAAGTGACAAAGTAGATCTAGAAAAACATGGAGAGGATGATCAGAGCTGTGAAATTGCTTCCATAATGAAAATAAAAGCTAAATAGACTGAAACTGTTTACTTGAGAATAGGCACTGTACAGAGGCCTTTGTAATCCACGAATATGGATAAATTTGTATCTTCTCAAAAATTAAATCACTTGTCGAATCTACAAGGCAGATGTGTTAAAATAAACAAAATATACCCACATGATTTGTCTGGGTCCCAGCGCAAATCAGGCAAACCTCAAACTGGTGGACATCATCTGTTCTGCCACAGGCAGTTCAGCCTCTGGTGAGCTACATCTCACCCAACTGTGGCCAGTAACAGAAGTGAGGATGTGAATAAATAAAGTCTACCCTTTGGTTTTGGACATATGATAATTTAGGGACTGCCAGACCTGTCTCTGAAGCATAATCTGTGACTTCCTTTGATTATTAACTCTTCAGATTACTGTAATTCATTCCAAAGTACTACAATATATAGGTTTAAGGCTTGTCTGTTCCACCTTTGGACCCAGACACTACTGATCTGGTAGACAAAAGCTTATCCAGCTTCCTTTGTATAAATAGATCTGGTAGAAGACATTAGAGATACACATATAAACATATTTGGCATTGTTTAAGCCATGATGGCTACAAAAAACTTGACGAGTATTTTGTTAATATAATAATTTCTTCTACACATTTAAAAATGCAAACATTGCATCAAGTCATACCATAACAAAGCAAGAATTACTATTGAAAAAATGCAATTAAACTTGTTTTCTACCAACAGTAACAAACAAAAACACAAGGTTTCAAGTTTAAGGAAATTTTTTTCTGAGTTGTACAGTGAGCTACTAGGAAGATATTTGCTTTCATGAGGCTCAATCGACTACTGCGCTAGATAGTTACTTCTATGGTGTATGCAATATATATTTGGTTTAATTTGTTGTCAACACCTGGTTTCTCTCTCTTTGCAATATGGTTCTGCTTTTCCATCACAATCTTATATGAGAGATTGCAAAATTCAACTTTGACTTCCATTTATTGATTTATTCCTGCAGATGAATTTCTTTGTTTTAACATGATCTATCTTTATTTGGAAACCGGATCTCACTCTTGTTTAAACACAGGGAAACCACATATTTTAAGTAAGCCCACATTTCAGAATATGGTGTTAGAATTTTGACAGCACTTTACCTCTGCATTTAATGAAAAACATTTACAAATTTTTATATCTGAGCCATTATTTTCTTACTCATAAGATTTTTTGGTAAAAACCTATTCATCCAGCTACATCAATGTTTTTATAAAATCTTTTTAATATATTTCAACATTAAATTTCTTTATAAGTTAGAAAATACAACATGTATGCAGAATGAAAACATGACTTAAATCCTAAGTTGTGTATAATCATATCAATTATACATTCACTGTATACATCCACAGTGATCAGGATATAGAAATTGTTGATGAACATATTTTACAACCTGTTGGTAAAAACTTACTAAGTATGAAGTTTAAAGACATACAATTTTATATGTACACATACATGTGAACCACTGTGTGCCGGATCTCCCTGAAAACAGACTCAGCGTGACTGCTCAGTTCTTAATTTTCTCCAATATTTTGCCAAATATTTAAAATGAGAAGAATGTACCATGTCAAGATATAGAAACAAATTGCTAATTAATAGGTCTGAGGACCATAGTTCAGTTGGTATTGTCAGGAATTGAAATTATAAAGCTGGAGTCATGATGTCATTCTGTTCACTATAATCATTGATCCCCATGCTCCTTACTCACATCTTGCTTTTCATGGTAGCAGCTAAATGCGCAAGACTCTGCATTCCTGGAATAATAATAATTATAATAATAGTAATAATAATACTCTGAAGAAAGTGTAATGTTTTATCTCAGAAAATGAAAAGAGTGTTAGATCCAAATCATGAAATTCATGTCTGAATACAAAAATACATAATTCCTAATCCGGAAAGGATTAAGGTGCATTTACACCGAACTTTGCTTTACTCATTGTTGATCCCTTCATAGGTGTCACCATCTTATTTGAACTAAAGAATCAGAAAAAAAACAAGTCCCAGGAGAAAATATTAGAATAACTACTATACATAACACCATGTAACACATTCAGCAGCAGTTGAAGATCTGGACCCTCAGCAGAGGTGTCATATCATTTGTACCAAGTAAATGTCATATATGACCGAAGGGTTTTCTAATATTGCCAGATCTATGTGCAGTTCAGGTGGAATACAGAACTCATATAGTCTTGAAATAAGTTAATTATTTAGGCTGTGTTATTTCAACCCTACTGTACAGGGATTTTTTGAATTTTAACATTACCTCACTTGTCAGGGCATTAAAGAATGCAGGTTGGGTGATGGTAACTCAAGCGATATGCGATCACCTTTGTGGCCTACATTTTAATGTTTAAAGAATAAACTCAGAGATGTTGTTTACAGAGGCAGAGCTCCTGAATTCATGCCAAAACTGATGGGTTGGTGAGTGCTACTAACATTGCACGTGGGCGGCTGAAATACTGTGAATTGTTGGCACAGCAGAGCTGTGGTCTCACAGTGTTTCAGCTCTTTAGTACATAAAACATATAACTGAGTTTCATTTTTCATTGTACTACTGACATATACACAAGAATTAGAAACTATCCTGTAGTTAGCATATATTAATGCTCCTCGCAAATTTTTTTGACCATTCTTCCTATCCCACTAAACAGGCTATTATTCTTCAAGGCATATCATAACTGTTGTGTTTGTTTTTTTTTTAAAAAAAACCATAAACTTGCAAAGCGAAAGAGTTTTAAATTATCGCGAGTGACCTGAAATGTTGCCAGTTGTCCTTCAAACCCCATATCAGATGTTTGAAAGTGCCAGGCCACAGGTCCATGCTTGCACTTGACGATCAATACAAATGAAACTCATATGCATGACAGCCTTTTGAGAAACAGTTTCCAGTTTGAGACACAAAATCTGCAAACGGAAAAAACATGTTTGTGTTTCAAATCTCAACTTGATATCAACTTCCCTCTCATCTGATACCAAACTTGTCGCATAAATAGCATTCCTTTCATAATTTCCTTCATCTAGGCATTAGAATTGACACTAAACTCATCACCATGGTTTAGCCATGGGAAACAGATTTTTTTTCATGCCATTCTCAGACAAGTTTCTCAGATAGGATGGATTTCCTTCTCACGGGAGGGGAAATCTCCCTGTTGCTGTGGATTAGACAGCAGGCTACTCTGTGAGGGCACATTGGAAGCCTTGACTCTAAGACAGCTGTAGTTAGAGGGAGTAAAACACAGCTGATGCAATGCATCCCAATCTTCTTACTGTAAAATTAGAATAATAGTGATGCAAGCATTACATAAATGTATTAATGTCACCAATTTACTCAGGAACTACAGCGATGAATTAGTACAAGTTCCTAATCAGATAAATGACATTTAGAGATCGTTCCCAAGCAGATTTCTAAAATGTTCTTAGAGTCTCTATAATACAGACCTCTCTGATTAAAAAAAACCAAAAGACTTTCTGAAATGTGATATTGTTTTGAAACAGTATTTGAATGACTATTTTTAATGTGATTCTACACTGAAAAAATGTTTGAAAAAGCCTGGAATCCGTTACTGAGCTCTAACAAGGAATACTAAAATTACTAAATACTCACATTATCATTGTTCATGGTTAGTCTAATTTAAGTTTGCCACTACTTCAGTTTTTAATTGTAATTAAAGCTCTAGAGATTCCTTGCAGGGGTAGTTCTTTTCAATTGTTTCTTTATGTTACATCTGTCACATTTTCACCTTTTGAGATGGAAAACACTACGTACTATCTGTTTGTCATCAAAAAATAAAGCATACTTTCAGAAAGGAACATCTCTTAAGAAACAGAACGTCAGAAATATATTTGTTATAGGCTGGAAAATCAAATAGTAATTTTTTTCCTTGTGTGTGTTGACATTACCCAACTATTTCTTGTGTTTCCTAGGGATCAGAGCAATACAAAGTTTTGTATTTAGCATTTCCTGGTCACTTTTTTAATTGATCTGTTTTCAAACAGTTTAATTCATAGCTTCATTGCTTGTTCATCAGTAGCAGTGGGCATTTTTCATTTTTATAGTTAAAATCTGATAATATTGTTGAATGTAATTATTTTAGACAATATCTGCAACCATTCCCAAAAAAGTACAAAAATTTGTTTTGCATTATTTTAGCAATCTAAATGACATCTAGACTGAGTTGGTTGTCTAGGCTACCTTTATAGATGGCAGAGGGAAACAGATACCTTCTCAAATTAATCTATTGTGTTTGAGAATTAATGAGTACTTAGAAGTTCCTGTTTCCTTCCCTAATTGTACCAGGTGTCTAGACATGTACCCTAGTTTAGACATCTCATATTCATATACCTATAGGTAGAAGAGCTGCTTTTCTCCACTGATTTCTATAGCCAGCCAAAATTAATTCAATCAGTCACTTCTGAACCAACTCTCTAAAATAGAGATATGTATAACCTCATGCCAATATTTTAGCCTTAGATGGATGCGAACTAATTGCCTCAATCCTCTGACTAACTTAATTTTATACCCAGTTGGTTCCTCCAGAAGAAGGTAGTTATGTTTTCATGCTGCAGGACACTTTTTAATCTGACATGGCAAAACCAAAAAAGTTACTCTATGAGGCCCTTTATAGACTTTTGCTCTCCCTGATCATTTTCTCTGTCTAGGCATGTACACAGCTCACTACGGAGAAGGCACTGTCAGCTGAAGCAGAACTTCTTTAAAATTGGGGAAATCCTGGGCTCATGAAAAAGGAAGAAGCCAAAGGCAGAAGGGAGATGTTTCTGTCTGAAGACACGAGAAAATCAAAGGATTAAACACATTCCAGTTACTCAAGCATGGGAATGTATTTTGTTTCCTCTATGAGGTGAATGACTTACCAAGAAGCACAGATAGGTTTCATCCTCTGAGGACTCCATCGTTACAGTGTGCCAGTTTCTGTGATCTACCTTGTATTTTGCAGTTTTGTTCTGTGGGGGTTTTCTGGTAAGGATCAGCAATTAAAGGCTTTTCTAATTTTTTAGCCACAGTTTTCAAGAGTAAAGGCAAACCACTGGACTATACAGAAAGATAATTATGTAGAATTTTTCCAGTGGTTTTTCATGAGCCCAGGATTTCCCCAATTCAAGGAGAAAAAGGAATGAAATTTTAATACCTTTAATAAACTGTATGTATTCTGCCCCGATAATTTCACATTTATCATAGAATCAGCTGGGTTGGAAAGGACCTCCGAGACCATCAAGTCCAACCCTTGATCCACTACCACCGTGGTTGCTAGACCATGGCACTGTCACATCCAGTCTCATCTTAAAAACCTCCAGGAATGGAGAGTCCACCACTTCCCTGGGCAGCCCATTCCAGTGCCTGATTGCCCTCTCTGTAAAAAATTTCTTCCTAATATCTAACCTAAACCTCCCCTGGCAGAGCTTAAGACCATGCCCTCTTTTCTTACTGATAGCTGCCTGGGAGAAGAGACCAACCCTCACCTGGCTACCACCTCCTTTCAAGGAGTTGTAGAGAGTGATGAGGTCTTTCCCGAGCCTCCTCTTCTCCAGGCTGAACAACCTCAGCTCCTTCAGCCTCTCCTCATAGGACTTGTGCTCCAGTCCCTTCACCAGCCTCACTGCTCTTCTCTGGACCTGCTCCAACACCTCAATATCCTTCCTGAACTGAGGGGCCCAGAACTGGACACAGTACTTGAGGTGTGGCCTCACCAGCGCTGAATACAGGGGAAGAATCACCTCCCTGGTCCTGTTGGCCACGCTGTTCCTGATCCAGGCCAGGATGCCCTTGGCCTTCTTGGCCACCTGGGCACACAGCTGGGTCATGTTCAGCTTCCTGTCAATCTAAACTCCCAGGTCCCTTTCTGCCTGGCTGCTCTCCAGCCACTCTGTGCCCAGCCTGTAGCGCTGCAGGGGGTTGTTGTGGCCAAAGTGCAGGACCCGGCACTTGGCCTTGTTGCACCTCATCCCACTGGAATCAGACCAGCTCTCCAGTCTGTCCAGGTCCCTCTGCAGAGCCCTCCTGCCTTCCAGCTGATCAACACTCCTCCACAGTTTGGTGTCATCTGCAAATTTACTAATCTAAATCATCCATAAAGATATTTAACAGGACTGAGCCCAACACTGATCCCCAGGGGACACCACTATTGGCCAGCCGCCAACTGGATGCAGCACCGTTCACCACCACTCTCTGGGCCTGGCCATCCACCCAGTTCTTAACCCAGCACAGAGAGCCCCTGTCCAAGCCATGGACTGCCAGCTTTTTCAGAAGAATGCTGTGGGAAATGGTGTCAAAGGCCTTGCTGAAGCCCAGGTAGACCACATCCACAGCCTTCCCCTCATCCACCAGGTAGGTCACCTGATCATAAAAGGAGATCAGGTTGGTCAGACAGGACCTGCCCTTCCTAAACCCGTGCTGTGTGATTGCACTGAGGATGATCTACTCCATTACCTTGCCAGGCACTGAAGTCAGGCTGACAGGCCCGTAGTTTCCTGGGTTCTCCTTCTGGCCCTTTTTGTGGATGGGCGTGACATTCGCCAACTTCCAATCATCTGGGACCTCCCCAGTGAGCCAGGACTGTTGGTGGATGATGGAGAGTGGCTTGGAGCTCTTCTGCCAGCTCCCTCATCACCCTTGGGTGGATCCCATCTGGTCCCATAGACTTGTGAGGGTCTAAGTGGCTCAGCAGGTCACTAACTGTTTCCTCATGGATTACAGGGGGGATATTCAGATTCTTATCTCTGTCTACAAGCTCCAGAAGCCAGCTTTCCTTTGGACAACCTGTCTTACTGTTGAAAACTGAGGTAAAGAAGGTATTAAGTACCTCAGTCTGTTCCTCATCTTTGATAACTATCTTCCCGCCCATGTCCAATAAAGAATGGAGGTTTTCCCTGCCCCTCCTTTTGCTATTGATGTATCTGTAGAAAGACTTTTTGTTACCCTTGACAGAAGTGGCAAGATTGAGTTCAAAGTGTGCCGTTCTCTCTCTAATTTTCTTTCTACTTGACCTAAATATATTCCTAAACTCTTCCTGAGTAGCCAGCCCTTTTTTCCATAATCAGTAGGCTCTCTTTTTTACCCTAATTTCCTTCAAAATCTCTCTGTTCAGCCAGACTGGTCGTCTTCCCCTCTGGCTTGCCTTTTGGCACACTGGGACAGCCTGCTCCTGCGCGTTCAAGACTTCCTTCTTGAAGCATGTCCATCCCTCCTGGACCCCTTTGTTTTCAAGGATTGTTTCCCAGGGTACACTCTGAACCAGTCTTCTAAATAGGCCAAAATCTGCCCTCCAGAAGTCCAGTGTAGAGGTTTTATTGATGGCCCTCCTTGCATCCCTGAGTTTTGAAAACTCTATTATTTCATGGTCACTGTGCCTCAGATGGCCTCTGACCACCACATCTCCCACCAGCCCCTGTCTGTTTGTGAACAGAAGGTCTAGCGGAGCCCCATCCCTGGTAGGGTCATTTACCAGCTGGAGCAGGAAATTATCCTCCATACACTCTAGCAATCTCCCAGACTGCCTCTTCTCCACTGCGTGGAGTTCCCAGCAGACATCCGGCAGGTTAAAGTCACCCACGAGAACAAGAGCTGGTGATTTTGAGACATCTGCCAGCTGCTTGTAGAATAATTCATCACCCTCATCATCCTGGTTGGGTGCTCTGTAACAGACTACCATTAGGATACCAGCCTTGTTGGCCTTCCCCTGATTTTGATCCACAGGCCCTCAACCTTATTATTAAGTTCTACATGGTCAAGATATTCTCTAACATATAGATTAATTGTTTTGTTTTGCTTCCTATATATGAAAGATAACTGAACCTCATGACAACATTCTCTTTGTGTTATAACTTAAGCTATTTTTATTTGAAGCGTAGTGTCTCCCTTTTCATACCAGAAGGAGTCAGAAGAAGTGTAGAATGGTGGTCTTTCCTGCTTATCACTCACCCCCTTTGTGCTGCTATGGCACGGCAAAGATAGTGCAAGGTAGTAATGTAGTGTTAGCATAAACACAGTTTCTGTCTTTCTTGTTTTAATTTTTAGATAGTGTATCACTGAGAACTATCTATATGAAAAAAATATTATTTTTTATTTACATCATTCGTGAAAATGTAATATGTTGGTTCCATAGCAAGGAAAAATACTCCACAATCTCTAGAAAATCTTGTTCCCTTTTGTCTTATAAATGTAACAGTTAAACTATAAATAAGTCAAACTTTAGCTTTTCAGCTATATTAGATTACTTTGCAACAGAGCTGGAAACCCCAAAGATTTATAGCTCTATTTTGTCTTCTTGTTTTCCCAGATTACCCTCAAATTAGGTAAATACATCATGAGGATACTTTCCCTAAGTAATTTTCAGTGCTATCATTATTTATAATTTAATCCAATAATAGGACTTCCAAATACCTTCCTAAATCTAAGTGATTTAAAAGACATGTTTAAAATGTTAGGCAGGAGAATATTTGCATGTCATTTCCATTTCAGACCCTATGAACTGAGATCTTTGTTTGAAGAAACTCTGTCACTCTCAGGTTGGTATCTCAGGTTGGTAGTTAGAGCAGATCAGGTAATACTCAGTGGTATTTTCTGCTGTGAAAATTTTTTATTGTACCTGACAACCACACTGACAAAAAGTATCCAGAATGCACAATATTGCGCATGTATACGGAAGATAAAATATTCATAAAAGGGACATGCAGTAGTCCAGACAGTTAGTTATTAATTTATTAATACAAATTGAAACATACTGTAGATTACAGGAAAGAAGTGCATTAGAAGTTTGGAAATCACTGTGTAAAATTTCAGCTTAGACTTTTGAAGCGCTTTTTAGACCCAAAACTTTAGAGACACCTAAAGAATAGGTGAGGCATATGTCACACCACGTCTTGAGTCATGTAGTTATTGTGACAATCATACAAAGAGTTCAACAAATAAACAAACTAAAGGAGAACACCCAAACAAAGGATGAAGCACTACGTAAACTCTGAAAAGAATTACTACTTCTCTAATTGAGAAGAGAGGCTGAATACTGCTGCTTATTTTTAACTGGCACAACCTCAACCCACTTAGGTGGTTCAGAGTTCTAAGTGCAGGAAAACATCTCTCTGACCTCACTGCCTGTGCCCACACCAGCAGTTGGACCTTGTCAGTTTATGACAGGACAGCACCACAGCAGGTGTTTGCAGCTCTTGTCATAGTAACCTAGCAGGGGAGGGAGCTCTACAGCAGCTCTTCAAATCCCTGTGCACACTTTGTCAATCTACTTAGGTTATCCTGCTCAAACTTCTGCTGGAAACATCCTTTTAAAATCTGAAATAAATATTTTCACAGTAGTGACTGGAGAAGAACAAACTGAACTTTGGAGGCTGCCTTCAGGAATATTAACTAGCAAAATGCGTTTGCTCTACTTGCACCCTACACACTTCTATTTAGCATCCACTGCCTCTTCAAGGCTCCTACACTGCACAGTCTTTCAGAGCACGGATTGTAGTCTCGTTGTATGTTTATACAGAAATTAGCAAAGGTGCAGTTTTAGACAGTTGTAACAAAAATACAAGTAATGAAGAAGAAATAGAACTCTCCTAATGCCTTCCAATTTTTGAGATTTAAGAATCTATCAGCTTGTTCTGTGAGATGCTGCTGTTTCAGAGGAAGAGAATTTTATAAATGTAGAGCAAAAAGGAAATGTATGTGACTTGCTCCTATTAGTTACATTTTTTTTAATGTAAGTAAGTAATTTGGTTTTTGTAGAATTGAGGCCTCTATTCTGGAGGCAGGAATTATAAATCACTCTCTCAGAGACAGCAGGATAACAAACTCTGAATTTCTAAATCATTCCTATAAACTTCTGCTAATGTGGTAAGTTCATTTTGTCTTTGATTAATTCCCACTTCAGTCTGTCCAAACTATTACAGTGTTCATTTATTATTCTCCCATATAGAAAGCAGCAGTGAAAGAGTGATATGGTAGTCATTGATTTCTTATCTTTGGTCTAGTCCTGTTATTGGCACATATCTTGAAATTCAGATTGTACAAGCTTCCAAAAAGGGTAAGGAAGTTATCTAGGTGACAAAGAAAAAAAAACCTGAAAAGAAAGTCTGAAAAGGCTGATTTTTAAAAAATATATATTTCTGTGCAAGTAGTCAAAATGGATTTATAACATTCAGGTGGTAAACAACTTAGATGTAGAGAAAATGACAGACTTTAATGAGGAGCAATTATGTTGAAGATGTAATAAAACAGAATAAGGAACGAGGTAAACAGCATGTATTTTCTGCTTTTTTTGTGGATACAACGGATAAAATTTGAACCAATTAACAATCTCATTTCAGTGTTCATGAAAGAAGAAAAAGAGACACCTGTTCTACAGTTAGTTTCTCTTTTTTCTTTATGTGGTAGCAAACAAAAAAAAAAGTTTGGAAAGATTTCTGTTGGCTAGACTAAGCTCCTCCTCATCATTTTGGAAAAGTTATTCCAATGCCTAACCATTCATTCAGTGAAAATTTTTTTCTACTATCTAATCTGAACCTCTCTGGTGCAGTTTAAGACCATTTCCTCTTGTCGTTTCACTTGAGACATGGCAGAAGGGACTAACCCTCATTTGGCTACAACCTCCCATTAGGGAGTTGTACAGAGCGATAAGTTCCCCTGAGCCACCTTTTTTCCGGCTAAACAGTTACAGCTGCTCCTCATTAGACTTGTGCTCCAAAACCTTCCTCATTTTTGTTGCTTCAGCACCTCAATGTCCTTTTCAAAATGAGGGACGTAAAACTGAACATGGTACTTGAGGTGCGAGCTAAGGATGGTGTTAAGGCCAAAGTTAAATTAGAATTACCCTGTGGAAAGAAGAGAGGAAGTATTTTTTCTTCTATGGTCTTCTATAAAACATTCATTTTATGTTCAGACAATGCTTGCATGTTCATGCAATAAACAAGACAAAGGAGACCTTTTCTTCTCTTTTATCCAAAACTTCCAGAGAAGTTTTGAAGCCAATTGGTGTTCATGTGGTTCTGATTTTATTGCAAGGGGTTTAAATTCTTGTAAAATTTTGTCAGCTTTTGATTAACTGTGATCAGATAGTTTCAGTTTTGTACAAATGACAGTAAGAACGGTGAACATAAGCTATGTGAACTTCGCTGTAAGCTAGTAGCTTAGTATATTCACCCTTGAACAAAGGAAGAGTTTTCTTTTCCCAGGCCATTTTTTTTAATGATATACTGCAGGGGAAATGAATGTTTCACTATCTCTCAGAGGAGTGATGAAAACTGTGATGCAGACTGTGCATTCTGCAATGCTTGAGCAAGGTGGGAAAATTTGTTGTACAATGAGAGCTGTTCTTCCCAGCAGGCTGCATTTGACCCATGTGGTGATGTACAGATAGAGGAAGGCCATAGACCCAGCATCTTTCACTTTGGATCATGTGTAACTCTGGACAGATAAGCACTGTATTAGGAGCAAAAAGTAAACTTTATACTTATTATTGGAAAATACAAGGAAATTTCATGACTTCTTTTTAGGTGAACATCAAAGCTTCTGGAACTGGAACTGATTTGAGTTCTACCTTAGGAGTTCCTTTAGTTTCTGCTAAGTGTCAATTAGTACAGTGTCTCTCTGTGTTTCTTTAATGTAATCTCTTTAAAATAACAGATACTGAAATTACCTTGAAAATATCCTCAAAGAATTTCCAGTTGACAGAGAGGTGAGGGAGTGTTGAAAACAGGGTAATCACAGAAAATGTTGTCTCCAGAACCTTTCACAAATAATCTTATGTGACTTCTTGGAAGTCTGGTGGTGAAATTTTAAGGTAATTTCTGCATTTTTTTTAATTTTGTTTAAGCAAGCTTTCAGTTAACTTTGTTTTAAATATTCCTTACACAGAGAGATCCTGAGATAATCCAAATAGTCTCATGATTAGCATTACTCATAGAGTGGGATCTTTCATAATAGAATCTACAGTTAAAAGCTTTTCATTAAAACTGAACTTCTGTTTCTCTAATTAAACTCTTTGTATGTGCATGTTGACATAGGGGAAAACCTGGAAACCATGACCTTCTAGCAAAATACATTCAATTTAATGAGTCACACTTTTCAGACTAGCTTATGGTATATATGATAATGGCTCCTGTCATTAACTCACAAAAGCTGGTACCTTCCCTCTTATGCATTGCTTCTGTGTTTCCTTTAGTCCTCCAGCTGGCAAAGGCAAAGGTATTGCAGTGTTTTGGTCCAGTAAATAGTAGGCAAATCAGACAGTCATGGAATAGTCAGCAAGGCAGCCTGTATGAGCAGGAATTGCACAGCACAGCACGACTAGCAGCCAGGCACACCAGAATCAGCGTAGCGTAGGCAGGCAGTGGTGGGAGTTACTATTTCAGGCCAAACTCACAGTGGTGCAGCTCTAGCACAGAACTCATCAATTCACTTCTTTAATCCAGCAAAATCAAAAATACACAGTTTGAAAACCCACTAGTACATCAGGGAGCTCTGAGCAGAAGTGTAGCCTGAGACTGTGTCAGAGATCAAATACAAGCTTTTTGCAGTGGCAATGTCTGGAAGTCCAAAAAGGGTCAAACACTCATTCAATATATAATTTATTTTCATTTTCATGTCAATTAGAAAATGTTTATTAATTTTAAAGAGAAAGAAATTAAAACCTGCATTGGAATCATTACTCAATTTGGCAAGCTACAAGAATATAGTCATCCAAAACAGAAAATTAGTCAGGGCTCCAGCAGTTCAAATCAGAGAATGTTTCCAATTCTGCATTATTTGCAATGAGTTTAAAAAGAGACAGCTGGCCTTAAAGCAAACACAGAGACTGCAATTCATTGTTTAGAAAAGACCAGGTGTTTCTCCTCTGCAGCACAAAAGTGACTGTGCAGAGCATATGCTAGGATCTCCTCCGTGGCAGCTCAGGAATGCAAAGGTATCCCCAGGGAGTAGTGGGCACAGGAGACCCTGATCCCTGGTACAATGGAGTTATGTGCAGATGTCTCAGGCTCACCCAAAATTCATCCACAGAACAGTGACATGATCTACAGGTTTCCCAGTCATCTTGGTTTACATAAAATTACTGTAGCTTTTAGTTTAGGGATCCTGACTCTAATTTCCACATGTAGACCTCGTCTGGGCTCTTTTTCCTGGCAATTAAGATATGCTGGGTGTAGCAGTCTATGGAACTAAGGTGAGGTTTTCTGTGATGGAGCATAGCTCATCCATGATCTCCTGCTTGCTTGCCTTCATCTTCACCCCAAATATCATGTAGGCTGTGGTCACTTTGGACTTGTAGATCAGTTCTTGGAAACCGAAGAAGAAAATCAGATTAACAGAGGAGTTTTTCAATCAATAATTTGCATTGTAAATTGGTCTCAGTCATTGATAAAGTAACTTAGAGTTTCCAATCTTTGAAAACAGCCCCAGATTCCGACTAACTGTCTGCCCACTGGAAGTGGTTTTGCTCTTCTTGTGCACACAGCTTTTGCTGTACCTGTTAAACTGCCTTTATCTCAGACATGAGTTTTCATGCTTTTATCCTTCTGGCTACCTCCCCACACTGAGCGGGGGTAAGCAGGCAGCTGCATGGTGCTGAGTTGCCTGCTGACATTAACCCACAGTGCTGACCCATCATCAGAGCCTGTAGCTGCAAATAGCTGAAAACTTGAGATGACTAATATCCTACAGAAATTATTCATTGTCTGCGCACAGCAGTAAAAGAGATCAAGGTAACCCATATTTAGATGTTCAGAAAGTTAATTCCCACAGAAAGGCAGTTCCAATACACCAGGTCACTTAATTTAGCACTGAACAAATGGACTTCTGTGCACCTCATCAATTTCTTTTCTCAGTTAGCAGGAGTGATGACACTGTATTTTTCTTTTTTATGGTTTGTTTGTTTGTTTGTTTTTTGTTTGGTGGGGGTTTTTTTTGGTAAAAAAATCTCTTACTGAGAAATTGTTTATCATGAGATCTGGTAAGTGACACACTTAATAATGAAAAGAAAATAGAATTTTCCTCCTGTCAACAGAATTTTCATAGAAAAACAGATATACACTAAAAAAAAGTGTATCTTAAGGAAAATTTTCAGCAGAACTGGTTGCATTTAATCCCTCAAGACAGTAATTGAAAACAATTTTAAAATTCTTTTTCTGATTGAATAATAAACTGAAGGAATATGTTTCCAACTAAAGGGAACTTTTTTGTTGTTTTTATTTTTAATCAGCAGTCTATTATAGTAAAGTTTTGGACACTATTAGGACTAGAAATTTTAGTTTTGGAATTAACTGTTGTTGGAATTTCAGTTGCTTGTATAGACATTGAATCAAAAAACAGCTCTGTAAGTTTTAATGTTATTGTAAACCAACATTGCATTATGATTGTAAGTCGATCCAGTATTTTCACTTCCTTCAAGTTTTTCTTTGATGTCTTAAAACAAAATATTTTAATTTTTTTTTTGGTGAAAAATTTTAGAGTTTTGGTTTTCTACTCTAGTTTCCATCTAACCCCTGTGCAAATGTATAACTTGACTTCTTAGTGAATTTTAAGCTTCTGGAGATTTTGCAAGGATGCTATGTTTGTCTATAAAGTAGGAATAATCTAGTTAGGCATATGTTCTCTTTTCAGAGGTAGTTTTCATCTTTTCTGTGGAAATGATGCACTTTCTATTCTTTACTGTTCCATAGAGAATTATATTAATTTGCCACATAATCACCTAGCCCTTGCACAATACAGTTTTATATCAACATTGCTTTTCATTTATATATTCTGCTTTAAAAATGCTTGAATATTAAAGTCAGTTAAAATTCATAATGCAAATTGAGAAATATTTGGTTGGTTTCTGTTCAAAGAAAAAAGTCAGAAGCAACATACAAATTTGAGTACAACATTCATGAGCCAACAGAAGTTAGTTACATAAGTAAGGGTTAGATTAGATTTGATACAACAAATTCTGCTGACAGAAAAAAATTCTGAAAAGACATTAAATTATTGTGGAAGGCCTAGTAGCATTTCTGCATTTTCAATTTTGCAAATGTATAAAAGTTAATAGCTTGTGAAAGCATTTTCTGCATTGAGTTGCTGCCCAAGGCAGAAAATTAATGAGAAATATCAACCAAAACTGTTCAACTGCCTCTCTGAAGAAAAACATGCTAAAACATGTCTAAACATGATGGTGAATTTTTCTTCTAAAGACCTGTAGGTGCAAAATTAGAAGTCCAGAATATGAAATGTTACAGTGCCTGTGTGTGAAAACTGTGTCTTCTGTTCTGCCGAGAAAGATCTGCTGGTGCTTGGCTGAACTTTACTGTGTACATATTCACGTTTGGCCTGGGGCTGAGATCAGTGAGCTGTTTCTCTCACAATGTAATTGAATACCTCATAGGAACCACACAGGATTTAAATCTTTTACTTTTTTTAAAGAACTGCCTGCTTAAAACTGTGAGTAGAATAAATGGACTAGACTTACAGAGAGACTGTGAGAAAATATAGCATCTTTTATCTTCATCTACAGATAAGAGGTCTGAAATTTTGGGCTGACTGGACAATGAGATTAGTAATTACTGTCAAAGGAAAAAAATGTATAGAAGATAGAATCAATTAAGGTTTCACGATAGAGACTGGGAAAAGAAGTAGAGTGATAGGAGCAACTGGGCACTAAGGTTGGGAAATGATTCAGGAAGGGTAGTTGGAGGTGGAAAGCAAATGAGAGCAAAAAGAGTCAGAAGGATGACAAAATATGGGGATGAATTGTTCAGATGTGAAGGAAAAAGAAGGAAACTGAATCTGTAATGTAGGTAGTAGAACTGCAAATGCAGGGTATGGGAAGATCTGAACATTAAAAAAGGAATGTTTTAGACCAGGCAGGTGAAATTAAATGTTACTGGGACAAACTAAGTTTTCAAAGGTCAAAACACATTAAGAGAAAATGAAAAGGGGTGGAATGAAAAAGTATTGAAAGGGAGAAACAGAAAAGAATTGAAAATCAATCAGAATTGTTGTGGTTTCCCCTGCTAGCAACTAAGTACCACTCACCCACTTGCTCACTTTCTCTTCTGTCCCCAGTGGGATGGGGAGGATAATCAGAAAAAAGTAAAATCCCTAGATTGAGAAAAGAACAGTTTAATAATATAAATAAAGTAAAATTTAACAGTAACAACAACAGTAGCAATAACAATAACAAATGAAAAAGAGAAGGAGGAAGAATGAAATCCAAGGAAAACTGTGATGCACAATAAAATTGTTCATCACCCACTGACTGATGCCCAGCCAGTTCCCCAGCAGCGATCAACATCCCTCAGTCAACACCCCTCAGTTTATATATTAAGCATAGAATCACAGAGTCATTTAGGTTTAGCAAGACCTTCAAGGTCCTCAAGTCCAACCATTAAACCAACTGTGTGAAGCCCACTAAATCATGTCCCTGAGTGCCAGATCTACACATCTTTTAAATACCTCCAGGGATGGTGACTTAACCACTTCTCCAGGCAGCCTGTTCCAATGAAGAAATTTTCCATGAAGAAATTTTCCCTCATATCCAATCTAAACCTCAACTGGTGCAATTTGAGGCCATTTCCTCTTGTCCTAACACTTGTTAGCTGGGAGCAGAGACAGACTCCCACCTCAATACAACCTCTTTTCAAGTAGTTCTACAGATTGATAAGGTTCTCCCTGAGCCTCCTTTTCTCCAGGTTAAACAATCTCAGCTCCCTCAGATGCTCCTCATGCTCTGCTCCATGACCTTCTCCATCACTAACATCAGGCTGACAGGCCTGTTGTTCCTGGGATGCTCCTTTCCACCCTTCTTGTAGATGGGCATCACGTTTGCCAACCTCCAGTTGGCTGGGACATCTTTGGTTATCCAGGACTGCTGGTAAATGGTGGAAACTGGCTCAGTGACTACTTTCACCAGCTGCCTCAGAGTCCTTGGGTAGGTTCCATTTGGTCCCATAGACTTGTGCATATCTAATGGAGTAGCAGGTCACTGACCATTCCCCTTTGGATTATGGTGGCTTCATTCTGCTCCCTGTCCCAGTCTTCCAGCTCAGGGAGCTGGGTACCTGGAGAACAACCTGTCTTGCTATTAAAGACCGAGGCAAAGAAGGCATTAAGTACCTCAGCTTTTTACTCAGTTTTTGTCACTGCATTTCCCACCACATCCAACAACGCATGGAGATTCTCCTTGGCCCTCCTTTTGTTGCTGAGGTATTATAGAAATATTTTTTATAGTCTCCTATTGCAGTAGTCAGATTGAATTCTAGTTGGGCTTCAATCCTTTTACTTTTATCTGTTCATAACCTCAAGGCATCCTTGTAGACCCCTGAGTTGCCTGCCTCCTCTTCCAAGGGTCATAAACTCTCCCTTTTTCCCTGAGTTCCATACAAGGCTTTCAGTTCAGCCAAGCCAACCTTCTTCCCTGCTGGTACATCTTTCAGCATGTGTGGATAGCCTGCTCCTGCATCTCTACTATTTCCATCTTGAGTAATTCCAACATTCCTGGACTCCTTTTCCCTCCAGAACTGCCTCCCAAAGGACTCTGTCCACCAGTCTCATAAAAAAGCCACAGTTTGCCCTCTGGAAGTCCAAGGTGGAAGTTCTGCTGACTCTCCTCCTCACTTCTTTGAGAATCAAAAACTCTTGTCATTTTGTAATTGTGATGCATCATTAGCATGATATTACATGGTGTTGGAATATCCCTCTAGCCAGTTTATGTCACCTGTCTTGGCCATGCTCCCTCACAGTTTCTTGTGCAGCTCCTCACTAGCAGCACATGAGATACTGACAAGTTCTTGACTCAGGGCAAGCACTACTTAGCAACTGCCAAACCATCAGTATGTAATTAATATTTTTCTCACACTAATTCCAAAACACAGCACTGTACCAACTAGTAGGAAGAAAACCTAATCTATACCAGCTGAAACTAGGATAAGAATAGAAAGAGAAGATTGCATCTACATGATCACATTCCTTCCCCTCTGCAGACTGGAAATGACCCTCAAATTCCTGGCTGAAAAGGAATTAGATGTAATTTTCTCAAATACAGTCTTATTTCACCTCTCCTTCGACACACCATATGACAGCAATCAAAGCCTATAGTTAGACACTATTAGCTTCATCTACTGTACAGGGCAGGCCTGCCATGGTCCGAGGGGGAGAGGAGAAGGGCCACAGCACCGCACAAAAGGGTCCGACGAGGTTTGAGGTTGCAATGCAAGGCTCCTTTATTCAAAGTGTGTGTGGGGTTTATGAGCTCTGGTATGGAATGCACCAGAAAATGGGGTGGAGCATGAGACAGACAACCAAGGAAATGAATAGGGATAAGGGACTCAGGCAAAGAGGGAGGAACAGGGGAGGAATCGGGGAAGGAAAGGGCAAATGGTAGCTCTCTCCTCTCTGCAGCTTCTTCAGCCTATCAGAGAGGGAAGCAGGGAAGAAGCAGGGAGCAGGCACCACGAAGTATGTCTGGACATGCCCGGGCATCACAAATCTCAGGGAAACATACAGTGTACATATTTGTAAACACATAAGAACTGCAAAGTCCGTATAATAAAGTCCCTTCAATCGCTGTATGACTTTTTCCACTCCTGAAACCGCTCCCATCCTGATTCTTGCTCCTTCACACAGGCCTGTTTTAGGAACAACCAATTTATGTCATTTTTCTGCTACAGTTCTGCTTTACTTGTTGTAGACCGTGAAAGGTGCATGAGGAAGGAATGACAACAAAACAAAGGAGCTTATCCTGACAAAAGCATGAGAATGGTCTGCCATGTAAATTTTCTTACTTCCTTAGTTCTGTTCCTGCACTGAATTAAATCAAATATGTAACACATTCCCTAGTGGAAAGCTGCTTAGTTTTCTGAAACTAGTTATACCACTCCCTGCTTTGAGTTGCAAAAATAGAATACATTCACACCTCCAGCTTCAAATATACAATGGAAATGTCATGGAGGGAGGAGGTGGAAAGGGGAACACCCAAAACCCTGAAAAATATCCACCTTTTGACCAGTATGAACAGAACAGACTGTCAATCTGCTCATCTGATCTTCATCCATAAAATGAAGCTATAGAACCTTATCCCTTCACAAAATGTCTATTTTCATACTTGTAAGCATAAGATGACAGGAATGATGAACACTACGAGTAAGTTTCTGAGGAAGCAAAGAAGTATGTCTTCAGGGAGAACTAAGATGTAAGAACGAACATATTACTCACTAACCGACAAGAACAAAACAACTCCCCTTCTTCTTATCCTCCCTGTGTACCAAAGAAATGGGCCCTATAAGAAAAATAATACTTTATCAGGTAGTTGTGACATAATGAAAATGCACAGGGGAAGTACTTCTGAGTTTCTCATGAAATTTTAATTCTGGAATTTACTGACTGTATAATCACTTTAAAATCCTAATAGCATTTTTAAAAAAGAGTTATATGTATTATTTTGTAAAGACTATTAAACTTTTGGTAAACCCTGTTTATTTAAGATATAGTTGCTTGAAAATATTTTTATGTAGCTAAAGGATGAAATAAATTTTGCAAAAAAAAAAAAATTGCAATTATTTCACTGTAGGTTTCTCCAGCTTCCATTCTATGTTTTTTATATTCAGATAGTTAGTAATCAACAAGAGAACAATGTAAGTTACTTATAAAAAGTTGAATATTTATCAAACAATAATGCATTTCTTTATGAATTCAGGGAGCCTAAATGTTAATGAAATTCTTTCTTTCAAATTACATCCGTAAAGTCAACATTAGATAAAACCTTGTTATCCAGGGTAAAATGTGATTAAATTACTGGTTTTCCCTTTACTAATCTAGAATGATATTATAAGTCAAAGAAAAAGTATTGAGGGTATTTCTATTTTTTAGACACGTTAACACTTAATTCAAAACACAACCACCCTTGTTCAAATTTGCATACGTAATTTCTTTTAAACCAAAATATTTTATTCATTATTACATATTTAACAGTAGTTTTGTGAAATAAAAAATAAAAGCTTGTGTCAGGTGATTTTATATTTCAACAACCAACAGAAAATAAGAATCATATGATACCTTGGTCCTAACTGAGATATTTTGTGAATTATTAAGATCACTTTCACATGCCATTTCAAGCATCATGGTTAGAACCATCTTGAGAAACAACTAGAAGTTCCTTTAGTGAAGAAGAGAGCACGGCTATCGCTTTCCTGTGTAATAGAACATGATGGATCTGATGGCTTCTTATGTATGCTCATGGTTCTGAAAACTTAGGGATTTAAACTCATGCATTCAGTAATTTGGACACCTATTGTCTGTTCTGTGATTCTAGGGACTTATTCCAAATCAAATACAGGTGATGCTGACTGTCATTAGCAACTTTGAATTTGGATTCTGTAGATATTCTGGCATATAAATGGAATCCTTGCCATCTATGTTGCAATTTATGAGCTGTTATTTTCGTTATTTGTCTTGCATGTGTGTACCCCATTTTACTGGTTATATGAAAAACTCAGTACAGGCAGACTGTCAGAAAATTTGGTGTTGAAAAAGTAGCTTGGAAATATTAAGATTTCTGTTCTGGGAAAAAAATAACAAATTAATTCTTCCCCTGTGTATTTTGGGTTATGGAGTTGCAAAAATATTGGTAACTGTATTTGAACAGGTGTTACTTAAAGTGAGTTACAGGTTCGTGATTTGGAACCAAAAATTGGCAGTGATTGCAGTACATCTAAGTTAAACACATGAGGTATAATAGAAATAAAAAAGTACTTGACTGAGATGTGGCATGTGCCTAAGACCCTGACTTTTAGTCAAAGCTCATTTCATCGTATTCTCACTTCTGTTGTACCAGCATTAGCAAATTGATGAAGGTGTTACTCCACGTAGAGCTTCCTCTAACACCCCACTTCCTGGATTGAAATTCTCTGCATCTATCTCTAACATCTATCTATGTTGAGAAAGTAGACATGAAACTATGGAACGAATACCAGTTCCAGGTGACAAACTGTGATTTTATTTCAGACCCTAACAGGCTACAGGTTCCTCTAACTGTATTGATCCTCTAAAATCTGTGCTTTCCAAAATATCCTAACATCAAGAAAGAGTTATCCCAATAATGCCGCATAAAGTCTCTGATAAACCAAGTACCTAAGAAGAGGGGAGCTTATGCTTTCTCTGGTGAAAGCAGCCATCCCCTCCATCCCAGATGATTGTAGCAAGATCACCCTGTCACTCTGAGGCAGAGGATTTCCCCCAGTACTCAGTTTCTGCCAGTGCAGCCTAAAAACCCCAGTCATTCCCAGTCCCAGTAGTGATAGATCTAAGAATCCACAGCTAGAAATCACCCTTGGGATTCTCTGCCTTCTCTCTGCCTACTGGGGCAGTAGACCAGGATGCTTCACTGTATGCTGGGATTCTTGTCTCTTTGTGATATCATATTACCCAAATTCAGGCAACTGTGTAAAATGTTGTTCTCATTACATGGATATTCATAGAAATTTTCACAATCAATTTTTCACATTTTTAATAATTAAATTTTCACATTTTCAAAATTGGGTAGGTTGATCCACTCTACTACGTGCACAGTTTTTTGTCAGCCCTAATTATTGCAATGTCAGTGAATAATCACATACTCAAGGATGAAATAGGAGTGTGCTAATAAGTTGCTTAAACTAAGATATTATAGGCTATATCTAACCTCAGTGTAATGCCACTAAGTCATTATAGGATATGTCTAACCTCAGTGTAATGCCACTGACTTCAGCGGCACTGTGTCAGGGATAAACTTCACACATCAGTTTTGCATGATCTAACATGAATTATTATTCCTTGCACACTGCTCTACTGTCTATTAAATATAGATTTAGAAAACTCATCATGGGTTGTCTCTCATTCTGGTTGTCTGATCAGTAAAAAGAAAAACTATTTCATTTTATTCAGAACGTTGCATAAATAAAAATGCCAGTTTGACAGAGGATGTACTCTAGCAATGTGTAATCATAATTGTTGATACTTTGAATTATAATTGCTTATTTTTAAAGTAACTTTGCTTTACCAATTAGAATATAGTGAAGAAAAGGTTTTTTAGATTGCTATTTTTTCTAAATCAGGATTAAAAAATACATTCTACTCCCAGCCAAAATATGTTAACAATTATCTCCAATGTATTGCTCATGCATACATATAACTTAAGGATGTGAAAACAGGCTCTGCTATGGAACAGTGAATGGATTACCTAATTTTAAAATACATATTTCTGCTGTAATCTTGGAGTTCTCAAAGTATGTTTAGAAACTGTTGTAATAACAAAGAGGTTTATTGCAATTAATGACCATGTTTATATTTTTCTTTCATGCTGTTAAAAAAGATCTGCAGTGAGATCATATCCTGTCTACCCCGGTGAACACTCCAGTATCTCTAGACTGCTTCTGCTGTACCTTTAATGCAATATATGTAAGGCACAGTACTCTTCTGCTGTCTCCCATCCATCTTATCTGTACTATTCCACGTACAAGCCCTGTCTGGCTCTAGCCATTACCTTTCTGCGCATAAAACCTGAAGAGAAAAGAAGCCTTTCTGGCTTCAGTCCTGTAAAGAACCCATGAGTTACTATTGCCATGTATCGAGTTGGGCCTTAAAATATCTGAAATGGAAAGTCTCACACAAAAAAACACAGTAATGATGAGATTCATTATTTCCAATTTGCTTTTTTATGAAAATATGAGCAATTAAAATGTACAACAGACAACTTTCTGGCTTTGAGGACAGCTGGCAGATCATGGCTTGCATCCACAAACCTTCAAAAAAAGGGTGGTCACATCCAGACTGAATGTCAGGAACACTGCTTGATTCTTACTAATTCCTGAGTGAATACTCACTCAGTATCATATCAGAAACCATGTTAAAAATCCAACAGTTTTGGGGAAATACCTCAGTCCCTGCATTGACTTTGTTTCATTCAGTAATACGGAGGCAGTCCCAACTGGCAATGAATCCAGGCAGAGGGAGTTAATAAAGTCAGTCATTAAACACATTGTCAAGCTTTGATGAGTGCTTATTATGGCAGTTATAAACTTCCTTAGGAAATTTAAGCAGATAGGAAAAAAAAAAATCTACAGTTATTTTAGGACTTTTAGCTTAATTTCTCTGGTGGGGAGACTTAAACAGCTGTGCTGCTTATTTAAAAAAATTAGTATCTCCGTCACAGAACACAATACAGAGGGCTGGAAAGCTGAAATTCCCTACTCTGTCCAATTGAATCAATATCCCATTCAGTGTCCTCATCAGTGAATAGTACTGTTGATGTACTGTGAGGACAGACAAACATTGAAGTTGGCAATGAAAAAAGAAATGGAGAAACTATAAAAATGTCAAAGCATTTAATTATCAAAGCACTATACATTAAAGTCTTGATCATAGCTCAAAAAGTGCTTGTACATTTAGACATACCATGAAGTGGATGTAGTGAATATTTCTTTCCTTGGCTTAGTTTTCAAGAGTTTATAATGTTTAGTAAGCCAGAAAATGTAAGCATAAGTATAATTCTGCATGCTCCAGAAGTGCTGATGTTAGATGATTCAGACACGCAAGAAATTATGATAGTCCCTTACTATACAGATTAAATCACTGTTCAAACTCAATCTTCAGCTTGAAAAAATGTATAATTTATGCACAGTGGGCCAAAAAGAAATCCTAATCACAGATAAAACAGAGCTAGTTGGTTGATTGGTTAGTTGGTTGGTTTGATTGCTTTTCTTTTTTTTCCCTTCTTTTTGACAGGATTAGTTGTGGACCCCTAATGTGTTTTAGTTTAATCTACATTGAGATCAAACACAATTCATCACGAATACCTGACATGGAATGCACAGATACAGATTGCTACAGGTTTATAACCTATTAATGAAATAGTTCGAAAATGGTGATATAGGGAGATAAAATGCTCAAGGTCAAATCTCATAATCCCCACAAATTTGACAAAAGGTCAAATTTTTTCCACTATTCCATTGAGTTATACAAAAGGATAGAGTTACTTTTTATTTTGAATGTGATGGGTGCTAGAATCTGCGAGTTTTTTTTAGTTCTTACCTCAGGCAACTCAAAACATCGTTCATGATACTACTTAAGCATGTAAAAGCTTCATTCCATCTAAATAAAAGGAATTTAGACTTCAAAAAGTCACCTGAAAACATTACTGTTAAGGTTATGTACAAAGTTATCTGATTGTGCGCCTACATTTTTTTTTGCAAGAGAATTTGTGCTCTTCATCCTGTGCTATGAAAGAGCCTCACAGGAGACAGATCTAAGCCAGAAGCCGTGTAATTTTGCAGTGGTAGCAGCATATCAAGATGCTTGGAACATACATAACACCCAAGAGCTTAGCACTGTGTTAAGTGCAGTTTCACAGGTTTTAAATCAGAGCTCAGCATATGAGCAAAGGATACTTACAAAAGGCCTCTGCAAAGGACCTGTTGTTCTCATGAAAGACAGAGGGTCACTCACAAAAACCAATGTAATTTTGTTAAATCACTTCAAAATTAACAATGGACTAACTATTTTATTTTTCAACAATTCTGCACTAACACAGATGGGAACAACCTTCTTTCTGGCCAACTCTTACTAGCCAGACTTTGCACAGAGAAATTCCCACAGCTGTCAACTGCAGCACAACTCAAAAGCTGCTCCATGGCTGCAGTTGCACTGAAGAGAAGCAGTGTAAACAGTGCTTCCCTTCTCATGAGAAAATAGATTGGGAAAGACTGGGAAATTTATTCTGTCACTCAGTTCATCAGATAAGAATGCAAAAGAGTCTTCAGGAAAAGAAGGAAGTGGTGCCTAGTTCACAACTGCCTGAACTTCTCTTTCTTTGGGGTAGCACTTTAAAGAGGACACAGAGATAAAAATGCCCACGTTTACCTTTGTGTAGTTACTTTGTATAGAGATTGACCGGCTCTGCCTTCATGGCTCTTGACTACTATGTTACATATATTTCTGTCTGGGACTGAGTATGCTTTTCAGATATTTTGATTCAATTTCTCTAAAAAAGCCATTTTTTCAGGTACCTGATATAAGGTATGTATGGAGAAGATCTGAAAAGATATTTCAGAAGAATAGTTTACAGAGCTAAGAACTGTGTGATCTGAGGTTTTCAGAAAACTCAGTGACTAAATTTGCTTCTAAGACCAAATCAGATCTCCCTGACTGGCTCACAACTTAAATTCCTGCTGGCTTCACGAAACGGTAGAGTGAAATTTAATGTTTGTAGCTTTGGATGCTATATTCTGGCATCTGCAATTAAAATTTTCTTGGTTTTCTTGAAACCCTATGACAATACAAAGTATGACAAGATAGACATTGACATAACCCAAATTTGTCACAAAAGTAAATTAGAAGCAAGTTTTTCTGAGCAAAACCACTGTATATGCTGCTGGGTCTGGGTGGTAAATTGACAGTGAAGATAATTTTCTTATATCAGTGACAAAGTGCTTTGCAAAACTTTTGATGTGATGTGACTCACGAGTTTCACCACCACTGAAATAATAAATAAAATTCTTCATTTATTTAGCAACATGGTAGTTTGATGCATGTAATTGGACAAAATTTCTCCTTCTTTCTGGAGTAATGGCTACAGCACAAGGAAAAATCACAGAATTCATACAAAAAAAATGAAAACTGTTTTCAGCTCTGTGTTAGGTGGATGCTGATCATGCAAATGGTCAGTTTTGTCTCTGCAGGACAGAAATTCCTGATGCAGATTAGGAAAAAGAATCAATTTCATCAATGAGAACAATGAAAACATTTATATTTATGTGGGAAACTTAGGAAATGCATAATTCACTAGTATAGTAGTGTATGGATTACACCAATGCACTGACTGATGTTTTTAGTGTATTTCTACTTCAATCAAGCAGGTTTTTTCTCTTTTTGTTGTTGCTTTTGCTCCTTATCTAGTCACATAAACATTAAATATTCCCTTTATGTTGTCCTTATTCTGAAAAAATACAATTGAAAGAGTTGTTAATTGAGTATGTTAATTGACATACTAGAAATAGGATGAGGAGATTGTTATTTTTCTCTTCTTTAACTATATATAAAATTTTACAATCATTGGCTTAACATCTTAGTGCTGGACATTATCTGTTAAGAAAGTAATCTGTTTGTCATGAGAATCACCAGCCTGGATGATGCTGAAGGTGCCTCTACTTTAGGAGGTTATCTTTAGTAGCAGCAAGCAGAACTGTCTCAGAAAGACAGGGAAAGAACAGATTTCTGAAACCTAAAAATTTCCAGTGACATACAGACTTTTTGAGTGACAGGTTCCTGTTGGGTCTTATGTTTAGTAATCAATACTCCACATGGTTGTCTCCAAATCTATACAATTGCACTTGGAAACCCCACCATGATTTTGTCTCTACAACTTTGCACACAAGTTGTTTGCAGCCCTGACTGGAATATGTCTTTCATGTTCTTTAAAACTGTTATCTTCAGCCACACTAAGCCTGGTAGGTCAATTTGAATGACATCAAAGGGAACCAGCATACTGCTAATCCCTCATAACTTGACTAGCTTGCCTGTGTTTTATGAAACAGTGCATACGATTCTTCTCCCTCCCACTTTACACTTTTTATGACTTTACAGACCCCCAGTGCTTACAATCAGGGGTTGTAAGTCTTCTGTTTTCTAAGCTGAAGAGTTACATTCCATCTAGCCTCTTTTTCTATGAAAGTTATTCCTTTTCTTTAACTATTATAATTACTCTTCTTTCCTAGCATACCGCAGATTTCACATTAGTATAATAACATATGCTACTCCCCTATTCACCCTGATTATTCCTAATTTTATTGGTCTTATTAAGCAGTGATAAACATTGTGCTTATTTTTCTGAGAATTTTCAATGGTGAGCTTCATGTATCTTTTCTGATTTGAGAAAAGTTATACTAATATAGAGCTAATATAGAGTCCATCATATGGTTTTCTCTTGCATGTGTATTATCTCATACCATGCACACATAATCTGTTTTCTATGTGGCAACCAGGGTGCATGATAAAGACATTATCAAATCAGACAATTGTATTCCCAGCAAAAAGCTCACAGACTTCACCAAATGCCACTTACTTTCATTTTTTTGTAAGACCTTCAACAGAAAAAGAATGCTAAATGTGGACTTGTGACTTTGGAAATACTTTCTTTTGATATGATGTTTCCTGACCTTAGAAGTAGCACATGCAACTTGCAAATGCATATGAAAACAAAGAGATAATTATGAATTCAGGAATTACCAAAATGTTACAGATGATAAAAATATGGCTGACATGTAACATGTGAAAAGTTTAACCATCAAAGGCTCTAAACCATTGGTGACTGTACAAAACACAGAGGGAGCTGAAAGCCCTTCCACAGGTGGAAGAATGGTCCATTCCATAATCTGCTAAAATGAAACCTGGTGACATGAGGCAGACGTTACTGAAAATGCACTTACTGCCCTAAGAAAAGATAGAAAAATAAAAGTTGGCAGAAAATTAAACATAAAAGAGAGAAAGTAAGGATTATTTAGCAAAAATTGTAGTTCATTGTGAGCTTGTGACAAGGTACACTGATCATTCTGATTGTCTTTAAATTAATTGGTACTATTCTATAAAATGTAGAAAGATAGCTTAAGTGGTTTTCAGTTGCTTTATGATAAGAAATGAGTTCTTAAACAAGTTAGTACTATAGTCTGTGATGGACAGTGGAGTCTTCAAAATGAAATTGCTGATAAACAATATTTTGGGGGATAGAATTGGTGAGAGTTCAAACTCAGCAAATGGCTTCAACTATAAGCAGAGTTGGAAAAATGGATTTTGAGGGTGTCAAAAACGTATTTTGTCCAAGTTTCTGTTGTGAAACATTTAAAAAAAAAGTCTAGTTGTATTTTTGTTCCCAGAATTTTACAATGTCAAATTGAATAAAAATGCATTTTGAAAAGGTCAGAAGTTCATTGACACCAAAAGTATGTTTGACACAAAGGAAACTCCACAAGCTGACTACTGAAAATGCATTATTTGGCAGCTTAAATTATAAAATGAACAGCTCACCAAAATAAATATTTTTTTTAAAATGTATAAATATGTTGATTTTATAGAGAGAAAAGCAAACTCATGCAACAGAAGTTTTTGTCGGTAATGCCCTCTGTCTTGGTTTACAAGATCAGACACTACTGTTCTAGGATTCTTTTTGTCTATAAGTAATGTCTGTAACATTAAACTGTGAAATGCTATACTCTGACATCCTGAAATCAACCTTCATATTTCTATACACGTTTACTGTATTTATTTTATATTTCTTCTTTTGCCATCATGTGTTCATTAAACACCATGGACCAGAATACAAAACTACTTTAGGCACCTAAACCCCCTTTCACACCAACACAAGTCAAAGTCTATTTCTCTCTGTGTAATTCCCACTGAATGACTAATAGCATATTTTATTGTTAATGCTGTTAGTGTAGCACTTTGTTTTTTTTTATCAGTTCTACATGCTGTAATTTTGCTCTCTGACATTAGAAATTTATTTCATTTTTATTTGTTGTGTCTTTACAGTGCTCCTTGTCAGCAGATTCTCTAATAACTAATTTCAAAAATGTTAATGCAGTTGAATGCAGTTGACACAATGCATAAATTTGTATATTCATCAGCATTCTTGCCAAATGTAACCTTCCAAAAAGACTCCTCAAGATGGCAGATCTTAATCTCACTGTTTTCTCCGGATGCTTTCAGGTCACCTATTTTTAAGTAACCCTGGTTTCAGCAAAATCCTCTGAGTAATTCCTGCTGCTTGTGTCAAGTTGTATACATATCATAAATTGTCTTTTGTGTCATAAATTATTTTGCCTATAATTATGAAACCAAGTAAATACATTTATAGCTTGGACTTTTTAACAATATGTTGACTGTTCTGCTGTGACTTTTTTTCTGCTAGGGGGAAAATTCCAATTGGCATTTTTGGATTTATATCCACCTAGGAAAATTCTTTGCTTTTTGTCCCCTACTCTTTTGGTATATAGAGCTCAATAATCTAATCTTATTTTGCTCACCTTCTTGTGCATGAAGCTGAGGTCTTTCTCTACATATTGTCTTTAGATCAGACTCAGTCCATTTCTATGCTACAGGCTTTGGACAGCAATCTTCTTGTTTCCTGTCAAGTACTTCAAATCCCTCATCCTGTCCCCTATAGATCTTTTGCAGATCTTTGAGAGATTTTCTGTAAGTCAATATTGAGGGAAAAAAATTAGGAAAGGATTGTAGGAAGGCAGAATACATTTCTAAAATCAGTTGATAGAGTTGAAAGGGAATGTTGAGAGAACACAAGGCATTTCCTCAGATCTGAAAGATCTAGTAAGCTTAGTGTGTTTGGAGTAGAGGTAAAAACAGATGCATTTAGACTTGAAGACTGATTTATGAAAAGAGAAGTGATCTACTAATATTTATGGAAGAAAATAATTTTCTCAGATATTCTTAGAATCATAGAATAATAGAATATCCTGACTTGAAAGGGACCCACAAGGATCATCAAGTCTAACTCCTGGCCCTGCACAGGACACCCCAAGAGTACACGATATGCCTGGGAGCATTGTCCAAAAACTTTTTGGACTCTGTCAGGCTTGGTGTTGCGACCACTTCCCTGGGGAGCCTGTTCCAGTGCCCAACCACCCTGTGGGAGAAGAACCTATTTGTAATTCCTAACATACTGCAGTCTGCATTAGGGAACTGGTTATTTGCTGTTCACTCACCTGATGTACGTATGATACTGCTTGTAACGTCACTAGCTTAGGGCTGAGGCTAGGGCTGGAGTTAAGGTTAGGGTTTAGGGTTAGGTTTTAGGGTTATGGTTTAGATTAGGAGCTCAGGTTACCATCAGCACTAAAGTTTAGCGTCAGGTTCATGTCAGGGATTAGCATTAATATTATAGTTAAGACTGGAGGTCAGACTGGGGTTTAGGGTAGGGTCGGGATTAGAACTATTGTTAAGTTATTGTTAACATTGGGTTTATGGGTTTAGGATTAGTGTTTCAGAAAGAATTCAGTTATAAAATCCCAAGTGAAATATTCAATGATTGCATAGTCTTTATCCTTCTAGTGGTGTAGATTGGTTGGGTCATTAAAACATGGAAGCTGACCCTAGCCTAAAGTGCATTATGAAATTAAACCTAAACAGATATGCATACTAGTTCATGAGAGAAAGGAAGAGAGAGGTTGGGTCTTTAAACAAGCATAGTGGCAGACAAATATATATAGGATCACATAAGCTTATTAATATTAATAATATTTGGTGTCTATTTTCCTGATGAAAAAGACTTCTAGGAACTAAATACAGTGCACATTGTGAAGAAGTAATTCCTTCTCCACAACTAGGGAACAGACCTGCTCTTACATCTGTTGGCATATATTTCAGCCTAATTGCTGAAATAAACTTTAAAATGGGAGGTGGAGAGCATTTACGTCTTCATGCCAGGTCAAACAGCTTTGCATCACTCTCTGTCTCTCTTCTGTGCACATTTGGTAAGAGGGAATAAGACTATGTTTACCTCATGCTATACAGTGCACATGCACTGTGTTGAACACCATATGCTCGTGTCTATTTTCTGACCTTGAGCATATGTTTACAATTCCTGCTGACATGAAGCGATAAAATGTGCTTAATATCTCAGGAGACACTTTTGTCACTCAACTATGTCATGCTGTAGACAAAGAAAATAATCAGCTGTGGCTGACTTTATGGGCTGAATAGCCTGAATAATTTTAGCTTGAGATGATTAACCATGAAAAACAGCCTAAATAAACGCAGAAAAATACAGTCCCTGCTATCTGGTCTGAATATAATCAACTTCTGAATCAAAATGCTTTGAATGCTCATGTTCTGAGAACCAAATGTTGGAGGGCATTATCTTAATAGGATGTATCTCATTATGTATTATTCTAGGACACTTTTGTCAATGAGTTGTTTACCTAAATGAGTTATCCCTTCTAGTAAGATGAAAATAAATATGCCATATCTTTGGACTTATTTCAGATAATTCAACTTACTAAAGCATTCTTGCCTCTGGTGCATGAAATAAAAACGGAGTGTTTCAGTATCTAAATATGCCTGTAGATATTGTAAACCGATTTTCACAGGAACTGGCTAAACCAATTGCTTGCCTGGATGAAAACTAAAAAAAAACCCCAAAGCCTGCATTGCAATGAAAGTTTTAGCAAACATTCAAAAATTATGCCATGTTTCAGAATATGGTCAAGCAAAGCAAAACACTAATGTTTATTTAGTCTTAAGTTATGTAAAACTTTGCTCTGGTTTGCTCTGGTTCAAATTGTGTCTTAAATGTGTTTCCCACTTTTTATTTCTACTTGAATCTTTTTAGCTTTTCAATCTATCCAGCTTTTTTACAGCAATCTACAGTAACAAATACTTAATTTCTCAAATAAACATATGCAAGCCATGAGATTTCTTGTAGTATGTTTACCACAAATAAGTGTATGAAAATACAGTTACTTTTCTGTCAGCAAACATAATATAATATTTCAAATGGATTAGTCATCTTCATCTAGGCAACTCAGTGAAATTTGTTAAATTGCCATAAACAGAAATTGTTTTTCAGATATATCAAAGAAAATATTAGATTATCTTTTTTCAGTTCTTCGGCATTTCTCTTTAGTTCTTATTTTGTTTTGTTCTGTTTGTTTGTTTGTTTTGGGGGTTATTTTTGTTTGTTTGTTTTTAGTTTTTTAAAAATCTCAAATATAATCTAGCGTTTTGAAATAAGCATAAGAGTTAAAATCAAGTCCCTAGTTTACTATTAGTATCTTTTTACACCTCCTCAAGCTATGAAATGAATTATTTTTTCCATATGTTAATGATATTATAGCAACAATACTGACACACACACAAAAAAGTCTACTTAGATTTCTTTTACACTTGAATTCTTCAAAAAGTTTCACCTGGAAATTCAGAGAATGAAATTTCTTTTTTTGCATTCACCTTTCAAAAACAATATTGAAAGTGTTTTCAATCTTAAACTCTATGAAGATATGAACTAAATACTTAGAACTAAATAAAATATTTTAAATACAATAAAATTTGTAACTATATTTTCATTGTGGAAAATGGTTCATGTTTGTTTTCCTGTTTCAGCCAGGTGGTCGTTTGACCTTGGCAGGGCACCAGGCACCCATCAAGCCACTCTATTACTCATCCTTTTCAACTCAACAGGGGAAGAAAAATACAATGAAAGGCTCATGTCCTTACCACAAGGTAAGGACAGGGATAGAGCCCTCACTCACTGATTAGTGTCACAGGCAAAACAGATTCAACTTTGGGAAATTAATTTCATTTATTATCAATCAAATCAGAGTAGGATAATGAGAAATAAAGCCAGTTCTTAAAAATAACATCTGTCCACCCTGTCCTTCTTCCCAGGCTCAACTTTACTCTGGATATCTCTACCTTCTCCCCATCAGAGGGTGCAGATAGAAGGAATGTGGGTTGTGGTCAATTTATCACACATTATCTCTGTTGCTCCTCCCTCTTCACAATCTCCCCTTGCTTTGGTGTGGGGTCCCTCCCACAGAAGACAGTCCTCCATGAACTTCTGCAATGTGGCTACTTCCTACAGGCTGCAGTTCTTCACAAACTGCTCCAGTGTAAGTCCATTCCACGGGGTGCAGTCCTTCTGGAATGCATTCCTCCACTGTGGGTCTCCTATGGGGTCACAAGTCCTGACAGCAAACCTGCTCCAGCATGAGCTCCTGTCTCCACAGGTTCTGCCAGGAGTCTGCTCCAGTGCGGAGCAGGAGCACAGCTGCCTCACCATGGTCTTCTCCATGGGCTGCAGGGGAAGCTCAGCTCTGGCACCTGGAGCAACTCCTCACCCTGCCTTCCTCACTGATCTTGGTGTCTGCAGAACTGCTTCTCTTACATAGTCTCCCTCCTCTCCTGGCTGCTGTTGTGCAGAAATGATTTCCCTTTCTTAAATATGTTATTACAGAGGCACTACCAGCATCACTGAAGGGCTCAGCTTTGGCCAACAGTGGGTGCATCTTGGAGCCAGCTGGCATTGGCTCTGGCAGGCACACGGAAAGCTTCTGTCAGCTTTTCACAGAAGCCATCCTTGTAGTCCCTCCGCTACCAAAACCTTGCCATGTGAACACAACCATCAAAACAAAAGTATATTATTTGTACTGCTCCAACGCTTACCAGGCTTTAAATTCAGCTAGAGGGTGTGTTTTCAGCTTTGTCTACTGACAAAAGAGGTCTCTAAAGCACAGGAAATACTTGTTTGTTTTGAAAGCTGTTTCATGGATTAAGCTTCACAGGCAAGGGCCTACTTCAGAAATTTAAGGCCACTCTCAGCCCCAGGATAACTTGCAGAACCTCTTTGAAGTCAACTTTAGCTAAAGCAGAATGAATTTGTTACAGAATTCAGTCTTGAGACCTTGTCAGCTGAAGTGCCTGTGGTAACAGACAATTCAGTGCACTTAGAACTATGATACTGTCCCTGATTAGTTCGTATTCATGACAAGCAAAATAAACAAACAAAAATTTGAATCAGTTCTTGTCCTCAACTCACAACTCTGGTCCTCTAACTCAGAGTTAGAAAATCTTGTCACCTTGAGTTAGACCCTAGCTTTACAATCTCAGTCTAGGGCAAAGATATGTTCTTATTTGTGTTATCAAAACTGGAATAATACATTTTTTTGTCAGACAAAGAACCCACTCAAAATGAAACCAATCCCAAATAAACCTCCTCTTCTTTTGTCTCTAATTTCCTGGAGTGCTTCCTTCCAAGAAGCTGTAGGTAAAATTAAACTCCTTTTTCTTTTTGGTATTGTCTGGATGTTTTTAACTGCTCTAAGAATATGGAGGATGAAAATAAAGTTCCTTGAACATGAGGGAAAACATTCAGTGACATGACTGACTGCCACTCTTCAGAACATCTCTAAAAATAAGGTTCATACTGATGTAAATTAGAACCATGACTATTTAATTTCTTGAATCAGCCCTTCTCTTCTCTTACTACAAAAGGCTACAGATTTTTATTTTTTCCATTCCCACTCTACAAAATGGAAGCCAAAACTCATACAGAATCTACCACATATCTACATCTTCAGTATTTAGCTATACTGTCTTGCAGAGTTGCTGTATTACAGTGTTAACTGAATGAGCTATTAAATATTAGAAACATATTTATCCCAAACTCAAGAGAAATATATGTATTGGTGTCATTAAAATTGTTTTGATCAGTGGCACTGAGATTGTATACTTCATTTAGTTGTGTATAAAATTCCTAAAATCAGTGAAACTAAATTCCAGGGTAACTTTGGAAGCAGGAACACTTATTGACCGTAGACACCTCACAGTCCAGTGAAAGCAAAAAGTACTAAAATGAGAAAAACATTTTTTATATAATTATGAGAGAATTCCATAAAGGAGAAATGGGAATAGAGATAAGATACTTCGTGATGTGCTACAGAAAATTATTTTGAAAAAAAAGTGATTTTCACCTTATATTAGAATGAAAAATTATTTTGCAATAAGGTGTGCCCCACAAAATGTTTTGCCAAAGGATCTTTGCAGAAGTTTATTTGCAATGAAACAATTTCAAGCAGGGTAATATATATACATACCTCTGTATATATGAAAAGATTGTATAATTGTGAAAGAACTGTGGGAAAACCATGCAAAGAAAGAAACATATGGGTTTCAGTTATGCAAAATTCAGACAAATCAGATTTTCCGTAGCTAAAAAAAACCCAAAACCAAAAAGACAAGGCATAATATTTTGGAGAAAGTGGAAAGAAATGCTGTATTAACAGTATTTCATTTAATGTTGATAATAAATTATTATTAAAAAAAAGACAACCTGTTATTAATCTACTTATATGCATATTTACTATCTTTGTAAAAAATGTTTCTTTTAATGTTCCCCTCTCCAAATATTGACATATATCTATTATCCTTAATTAAACATTGTTATTCAGTTGTTAATTTTATTAGTTTCATGCATGTTAGGCCAGTACCAAAAGCACAGTTTGTTTCACTTGGGGAATGAGTAAACAGTGAAACAGAGAATTCTTTTGAAATTGTTTTCAAATGATGTGACATTCCTTGTTTTTCATCTGTATCTTTGCAATGACCATCCAGTATTAATGAAGGCAAGAATGCTGCAATTTAATTATTTGTATTAATTCTGGAAAAAAACCTTTCTATTGACATCCTAGATTTTGATACATCTATGAAGGAATCTAATTAATTCTGTCATATGTATTGTTTCTTGGGTTTTGATACTGCAACTTCTGATTACAGAAAATGCAAATACAGTTGGTGTTTTATTTCATGTTTTTGAACCACTAATGTTTAAATGATGCCATTTTTATATTAAATAAATCCCCAAACATCCCTTTAACATTGCTGTTAAAACAATCCTAGATTCTGTCTTGCAATGTGTATACCTCAATATTAGGCCTATGTGAATTTGCTGACACTATACAAAATGGCAGAAAAGCAAGGGAGCAAAGATGTCGCGACGGGGAACTCTGAACACTTAATGTAAGGATCCAAAAACT
>NW_020925707.1:2135282-2150291 GCF_003984885.1 Neopelma chrysocephalum
TTTCACATGAGCTAAGGCAAGAAGTTCACACGAGCTAATTCCCTACACAAAGATATTTCAGGCATAGGTCAAATTCTTCCTAGATTAAGGGACCTTTCTTTTTTGATTAATGAAACCCAGTTTTTCAAATACAGAGACTTTTTTATGAGCTTAGAAATGTGTTATATAACCCATACATATTTCTTCCTTTCTCTTTCCTGTTCAGTCCTTTAAGGGTGTACTACAGTCTTTACTTATTAAGAAAAACTTCTGGGTTAAATCTAGGTTTTCTTCACTTGGAGTATCAGCTTATACTACTTAATGTATAATTATACATGGTAATGTCTGTTAACCTTAAAGAGACCTATTTTTATACTTCTTTTTATCATTACTTCTAGAGGGCAGACCACTTAGAATACTTTTGCATGAAGACTCAGTGAAAGCAGAGGAAATAAATCCTACTATTTTGTATGAACAAGAATCACAAAGTTAAGATAAGATTAAAAAAATAAATATTCACAGAAACAAGTTCAAATATATGCATCATTATTTGCTTATTTGAGATATTCTTCCTAATACTTAAAAAATAATTAAAAGTAGGATTAAAAAAATAGCCATTTTGCTACCTAAAAATTTGCAGTAGCATTGCATCTCACCCAAAGGATCTTTTTTTAAATTATAAATCCAAGAAAATAGTGTTGTAGCACAAAAATCCTGACAGAACCTTAAATACAGTGTTGCAATTGTGACAATATTATATGGGAAATGAAAAACCAATGGTGATAAAACCAGTCACTAATATAAATTGTTTTAAAATGGGAGATAGGCAAGCATTAGGAAAAAGAAATATTATGGGGATAGAAATGCTAAATCAATGCAAGAATGTGCAGTAAACGCCAAGTTACAGAGCTGCTATGAGATTTAATGCGAAAATACCAATTCAGCTTTATTTTTCCTTTGAGTAAAAGGAAGCTATTGACAGATTCCATGCAGAATCTTATGGATTGTCATGGTAAAGTGATAAGAAAATGACATTTAGTGTGCCAAGTGATTGAATGAATTTTCTACTTTCCTATTCAAAAGAAAATATCTTACATTTTATGTTTATACCTTCCAGTCTTTTTATAGCCTACTCTGGCCAGCAGGAAGTGCGTAAGCACTAAGCGATTCTCTTTCACCAGTCTTGCACATATTTGCACATTTTGAGTTTCAATATTCATATGAAAAATACTTATGTATGTATTTTGCATTGCATTTCCTTTAAGAAGATGAAGTATAAATAAATATACCATAGCTGAAAACAGAAAAGGAAAATTTTTCCTTTATATATCACAAAAGTGTTGTATATAATATTGGATAGTGAACACAAATTTATAAATTACTTTTATTTAAAACAGCAAATCTGTTTTGGAGAGTGCATCAGTAAGTCTATATCATGTCAAAATGTAAGTAATTTTGATATTATCAATTTCTTTTTTTTTCTTATTTTACCTTTATTTTTTCATATTGGATTTTTTCAAATCATGCTGATAAGAAGGAGAAAAAAAAATCTATTAAGATGATGAGGGATAGAGTTTCCTTATAATAACTTGTTTAGTTTGCAAAATAAGAATAAGACAGCAAATTCTTACTGTTTGTAAAAAATTACAAAGGGAAAAACTCTGAGGCTAAAAAAAAATTCCATAAACTGAATAAAAAATGAGCATGCTTTGCTAGCCAAAGAAAGATTTAAGTTGCAAGTTAAAAGATCTCTTACTGTCAGACAAGTGAGGCACAGAACCCATTCTGATGTGAGGAGTATGGTGGGAAAGGACAGGTGAAAAAAGGATAGAGGGAAACTGCTACTGACAGTGTGAGCAACACAAGTGAGAACTGTTAACAGCCAGGCAGAAATTTCCTGCCTTGTCCTGTTTTATTATGATATGACATCATTTGCTAATATGTGTGGATGCAATGGAGGAGAACATTTGCCTCTATAATGACTGATGAAGCAGTGTGGCTTGTAAAGGTTGAGAAGTATTTCCTGCTACAGCTTGTTCCAGCTTTTGTTCTGTGAATTGCCTGGGTTTTTGAGCTGACCTTGAGTTCCTCTGCAGGCATGCAGCTAATCTAGATGGTTTTCCAGACTGACAATGCCTCAATATGTAATATTAATAGCAATGAAAATTTTCTACAACCCTCAGTTCTGAAAAGAGAAGAATAGTTCCTGTAGTTACGTGTGCTGGTATACATCTATATGCCGTAAAGCACTTCTCAGTACAAGGCCAGACTTGAATTTAGCAGTGTACTGAAATACGGAGAATTTTCACTGTATTTGATGTTGATCTGCTTCAATTCCAACTGAATGAATCAAAAACTGAAAAAGTAAATCTGACAACTTGGATGAAATATCAAATCTGAAATATTATCAACAGTCTGAAAAGTACTTATGACTGATAGAGGGTTAGGATGAGCCTTATAAAAGAAGTTCTTGAAATATCCTGAACATCTGAATTGTCTCTTACTGGATCTGTCAATATAATATGAGGAAAGCACAGAATCTCTCTGAAGGCAACAAAGAGAGAGACATAAAAATCAATGACACCATAGGGAGTGTACTCACACAGAAGAGAATGTATTGCTTCCCTTTTTCATTTAATGAGCTAACTAAAGCAAGAGAGGAAGGGATATAGTTCTTTAGATATCTCAGGTATCTTCAGTAAGAAAATACGAAGAAAAGAAACGCACTAGCTTTCTTAGTTACTTTAAAAACAATCTGCCCTCTAGATACTTCTTCAATTTTTTGCAAAATTCATTTTTTTAAGAAACTGACAACATGGGCATCCAGTACAAGAAACCATTTTTCAAGGTCTCTGGATTCACATTACTCACTGACGTGATTTTCATATGAAATCAAGATTATCCTGAGACTGCTAAAACTCCCTGTGGGCTGAATTAAAAATGTCAAGCAAATGAGAGAATTATTTCCATACATCAGTTCCCTTATTCACTTTGTAAAGATTATTCCAGTCTCTCCTAATTCAATGAATTCTGGCTAAAAGAAGAATCATTATTTCAGGTCTTTTTCTTATGCTCATCTATTTTCTACTGTAATTGTTCACTGTCCTTACAATAGCCCAGGTTTTGGTTTTTTTCTGCAGATTTACTCTGCATGCATAATTTAAAAATGGTAGGGATAGACTGGGTAGATAAGCAGACTCTAAAGTATATGCTATTGAAGTAAGCAAATTTCATGGTAATGACTTTTTAAAATACACTGATGTTCTTTCTTCCCTAAGAGTTCTTACTGATATGCTTAGAAGTTCACCGTGGTTATGGATGGGAGACTTAAACTTGCAGGTGATGAATGCATAAAATAATTTCTATAGAAATAATATGTAACGCATTTGTGTTGAAATTAAAACATGCTTGTGTTTAAGGTCTTCTGTGAAATATATAAACTGGCATTGCTTGCTTTGTTTTTAACTGGGGCTGTGAACAATTTTTTGAATTTCTCAGATTGTAAGTGGGTTTGTAGACACTTCTGTTCCTCTGCAATCTAGTCCATTACATATACTCCAGATGTATTTTTCTGTAGCATATTGGCAAGCAACACTCTGATGAACTGAGTACAAACAGAAAATGCTTTTCACAGGTATGGGAAAAATGCATTAAATAACACTTGTTAAAAAGAAACTGGAAAGAAGATCTCGTTGACTACTTTTCCACTGTTTATGGTCCCCACATCTGCTACTGTGTTTTTGATAAATGCTTGGAAGGAATGGGGGATAGGGCTATTTAGCTAATATTTCTGGTAGCAAAATGCTCTAAGAGGTGTTGTCTATGTCATGTCCTTCCCTCAAATTTTATTTCAGAATCACAGAGTGGCTGGGGTTGGGAGGGACTTCCAATGATCATTTAGTCCAACTCTCCTCCTAAAGCAAGTTTACTCAGAGCAGGTTGCACAGGATCCCATCCAGGCAGCTTTTGAAGGAGACTCCACTGTGAAGATTTTCTGTGCATATTATTCCAGGCACCCTCACAGTAAAGAAACTTTTCCTCATATTCAGGTTGAACATCCTGTATTCCAAATTTTAGTTTGATTTATTATAAGTAAGTCATTAGCACACTGTTTCATACTTACATCCAACTACAGTCATTGCACCGGGGTTCATAGTATGTTTAAAAGCATGTCTGATTTGGAAGATATAAGCACGACATACCCATTAATGTGCTGAATGATGAGCTATACTCCAACTACCAACCAGAAGCTGCACTCACAGTTTATATATTTGGAGACCACAGTGACAGTATGGAAACAACCACTAAACCGTCAGCCCTGATCAATGTTTTTCCACTTGAAACACATTTCCATCCAGAAACACATTATCACACTAGATCATAATTGAGGACTGGGGAGAGGTTATTTGTTTTGTGGAACTTAAAAGTAGAATGCTTTTCTGCTGAAGAATTACAGAGTTGTTGGCATATTTTGGCCCTAGGGACAGTTTGTCCACCCTGTTGCTAACCTCCCTTCAGCAATTCTTTCATCAAACAAAGTCAATGAAGACCTGCGGCTTGTTTTTCCTTGCAACTATAACATCTGGCAGAGATATGGCATACTTGTCCCTGTTTGGTATATACCTAATAGCTATGTCCAGAGATCTTTCCAACTTCATTACCATTAATATTTTCATTATTAGAAGCTCAGGAAGGAACAAGGACGCAACTGTTCTGTATAAACAAATTCATGCTTACCACTTGAAAATTTCTCTGTTTTTGTTTCCTTTAATTTCTTTTCTCTTTAATTTCTTTTATCTTTGCTTTATAAATCTGATCTGGGAATACAAATATGGAGCACAAGCAGTCTTTCTTTCAGCTGGTTGAAATGTTTCTCCTCTAGTTCTTTTAAAACCCCATAAACTGTTCTAAAAACACATACACAAATGCATTTTAAACAGAGGTCTCCTAGAAATATCAAGGTTTTAAAAGGATGACATTTCCTATTATATTTTGGCACTGAATAAAATGAACAGGCAACCATTATGTGGGCCAAGGCCACCTGGTACAGTAAAAATTTTATATATTCTAGCAAATTCTTTTTTTCTCCCTCCTCTATTGGGAATTATTCTGAATCCTTGCTACGTTATAAACTAGGCCTTATCTAATGTTAACGAGTTTGTTAGTTGGCAGGGGTCAAAACTTTGCCACAGATGATAATAATTTGAAGAGCATAGATGATTTGACAATGGTATTTGGACCCATGTCCTGGCTTTAAGCATTTTACTTACATAAATATAGCCTTCACATCAGGAGGTATATTGCCTATATGCATATTGGGAAATGTAGACAGTAAGGAAGGGTGAATTTGCCTCTTCATATGAACACAATCAAGAGTTACAGGTAGTAGTTACAGTGAAAACAACATATATCAACAGCAGTCACTGTGGGACTCCTGCTAGAAGGTAAAATTAAAATATCTATGATAAGAAGTATTCTTCAGTAAGGAAAGTATTATATCCTGGTATTGAAAAATGAGCAAAGATGGATGGAAAATGTAGCAAAGCCATTACTTTCAATTGCAATATTCTGGCTTAGCAAGATACCCTAGTAAAAAATACAGGCAGGTCTTGTCCTTAACGACTACATTCCATATCTGCTCTGCTGTATGCTGAAATGGAAATAGAGTTGGCTTGAAATAAAGGGTTCTCTAAGCACATCTTAGCGTTAATATATTTGAGTAAAAAGGCATATATTTACTGCAGATGATATTTAATAATTGGAAATAATTAAAGATTTCTTCCAGGGTTTGCCCCTGCAAGTCATCAAAACAATAAATTAGATTAAACTGTGGATTATGTGTGTTCTTACATCTTTTTCATAGGAAGGATAAAGAACTACTAATGTTAGCATTTTGAATTATCATTAAATAATGTCATTGTTGCCAGATATCTCCGAAAAATAGTTATATTTCATTTATTTCAGAAAAAACTTAGATGGGAATAGAACTCATACTTCAATTAAATATATCTCTTCTTTAATTATTTTTGTTTCTTTGTTTGTTTGGTTTGGATTGTTTTATTTATAACAGTTGGAGATTTAAAAAAAAACCCTGAAATTCTGGAGACGAGATAAGAGATTCAAAAATATGTATATGTAGGGCACACAGGCTAGGTTTTATCAGACTAAAAATAGAGATGTACTTTTCAGCAAGTAACTTTCAACTCCCTGTATAATCAAAGAAAAGACACAGTCTCTCTGGGGAATATTTAATTTCTTCCCAACAAATACTTCTAAATTAACTCTAAATCTTTGAAATTTAGTCTCTCTTGGGGTAGAAGATAAATCCTTTATTGATAAGGCTTACTAAAGATACCCTAGAGTGACTAGCTCACATATAAACATCTTTACTTTGGATGTGTACAATTGGTCAGCTTAATTCTGCCCTTTATCTTTAGATCCAAAATCTTCAAATGTAAAAACCCATGCATTTCATTCTCTATTTTGTGATGTGTTTTTATTGAACGAGGTAGTGTGTGCAGTTCAGTTTTATGGGAACACCTAAATTAGGGTGTCACCTGCTGGAAAGCAGCAAATATGATTAGGTGGCTAGAAAAATGCTTATGGTGAAAAATTATGAAAGTAACACTGTTAAGAGAAACAAAGACTGATGGCTGAACATGCTAATGGTTTCAAAATGCGTGAGAGGCTACTGTAAAGAGATAGTGAAGAACGTTCTCTGCTCCTTGTTCCCTGTAATTCAAACAAATAGGATTAGATAACACAATTAAACTAAAGGTGTAGTTTAGAAATTAGAGTATAATTCTGTTATGGTATGGATGGTTTAGCACTGTTTTTGGGGACAAAACAAATTCTAACATCAGTATTCATTTTTTATTGATAAAGTTGATGAAACACTACAACAACAAAATGGCCTTTAAAAGACTTGCCATGGTTTATTTTTCCATTATTTTACTGTACTTCTCTAGAAACTCTATGAAACTCTTAGTTCCTTACTCTGCTGTGCAACATTTCGGTTTTCATTTGCCTTGTATTGCCTCAGAATTCAAAGGTAGCTCATTTTATTCTTATTTTAAGGTTGGCTTTCATTTTCCTACTTTCACAAAACTGATTGTTAGATTGAATAATTTAGAGGTACAATAATACCAAGGAAATGTCTTAATTGCTCTACAGCAAAATTTCTCCTTGAAGATAGGTTATGTCCTCTAATACTGCATGTCCCCTTCAATTTTCTAGAATATTTCTAGAATATTTTATTTAAGAATGTCCTATTTGATTTAATTTTATATTTACTCTTCCGCACTTTCTTCATCTTTTTAATTCACTTGGTTATACTGATTGATTTTACCTGGGGAATTGTAAATTTTTTCTTCCATGATTAGTGAGTCTAAATCAAAAAAAACAGCAGTTCAGTATAAAACATTTCTTGGACAAATATCTATTATTACCAATCTTTGACCACGCATAGCCCCTTAAACCTACCAGGAGGCTCTTAAAATACAAGAAACATTACAGAAGTGTGCCTGTCTACCAGAAAAGAAAGTCATAAACTAACCCCGGAATCTAAAAACCACAAAGCTAACAAGCTTGTTGGGTGTAGTTCTTTTAACAATTTGATCAATTAAAGTTCTGTTCTTGGCCTCATAGAATCAGAGTTTAATTTACTATATGTTTAGTATATTCTTGGATTTATCAGCTAAATTCATCATTATATAGCTGTGCACCACTTATATGAAGACAACAGAATTTTATGCCCATTCAGACGAGTAGTGTGGTCAGAATGGTCAGTTTTTAGTTCTAGTTCATTAGCTCACCATTCACTAGCTCTTGCCATGTTATTTACAGGTTATTTATTAACCTCTTAGCCGATATTAAAGAATCTGTTAGAAAGAATTTTGTCCTCTGTACCGAACACATAAAGCTTTCTTTCCCCAGTAACTCAATTCTTTTGTAGGCTTGTAAGACAAAAATTATACAAGGGAAAAGTCAAGTTAAATGTATAAACTAACAAAAAAGGCTGTAATGGTAAAAATTTCTTTTTAAAGTATGAAAAAAATTGAAAAACAGTGATGAATCTAGAGTACATGCATTAAATCTTCAGATTATTTTAGGAATTATTAGGAAGCTGTGACGACAATGGAATTCTTTACCTTAGCAGTGTTGTCAGGCAGACACTGGTTGAATGCTCAGATTAGTAGTTTCCACTCCCAGGTTTACTGAGTTTTACACATAGAATAAATCAATTTTCCAGAACATAAAAGTTCATCCCATAACTGGATCCATTTTACCCAAGGACATATTAAAAAAAAAAAAATAGCTGTAACAATCAGCCCCTGAATTACCCAGAGATGGAGTGTGAGTTTTTACTTTAGATTTAAAGACTTTTAAATAAGTAGCTATTTCTTACTCAGAAGTCACAGATTTGCTTCAGAATTTATCAGATGTAGTTCCTCACCCTGTGTTTTTTATGGAAGCAGAATGTATTATAAACAAGAAGGGTTCTGGTTTAAGAATTTATGACTCACAATCTTGTTTCCTTACTTGCTTGTAAGAGGAAGGACAAAGAAATACTAGCTAGCAATGCTTAAAGTGTTTGGAAAATTTAACACTAAGAAAATTCCATAAAAATACTAATTTACTGAATTAATAAAGAATATTTTTTTGTTATCCCCCAGGACTTTTGATGCAAGTGGTGAAGGAACCAACAAGGAAACCTCCTGATAACAACCAGGAGGGGCTGTTTGAAGACATGAATGTCGGGGGCAGCCAGTTGGCTGTAGCAACCATGAAGTACACTTTCATATTATTTAGCTGTGCTTTAACAAATAAATAAATGATTTAGTTGGAAGCAAGCTTGAGGAATACGTATGAACAATATAAAAAATGTGTTTGGCTCCTGTCATCTCCCTGACTAAGGACTGTACTCTCCTTACAAGGACACCAGGGAGTTGTCCAGTTTCCCTATGACTTCATCAGTAATATAATCCCAGAGACTTATGTATTGCCCTACCTGGTAGAGAAATGAAAGCATGAAACTTTTATGCTGTAGTGTAATAATAAAATTAACAGCTCTGTGTGCTATGTGTAGGTATCCACCAGGTGAATCTTCCGTCATATTAAAATTTATTTAAAGCAATTTATTAAATCTCTGTTTACTCTTTTGCCTAGAAGCAGCTACTGATTTCTTACAAGTCCAGGGAAGTTCAAGCAGGATTTTTTTAAGTGAACAAAAGTTTCAGAGCCTGAGAATACACAGAGAGTCAAGGTCCTATAGAATTCAGAGCTCTTCAGGAGGAATTTACATCCAGCTTATGAGGAAAGACACATGCATTTATGAATTGATTTTTTTTTTTTAAAAGGGAGGTGCATTTCCTAGTGTATGTTCCTTGAGGCTTGATTTCTTTCTGTCTGGGATGGCTGAATTCCTCTTTAGGGATTGTAGTGTTGAATTTTGACATTTATATCTGCTCTTTTACTACAGAGCAGTTCCGGAAAGTATTTACAGAATGCATTTTCCTCTGCTCTTTGCAGGATCTACTGTTTCCAATTAAGTAGATTTTGCGTTCACAATTAAGTTGATCCCATGTTGTGACTGATACTTTCAATATCTATATTATAGTGTTACACTGATTTTTTTAGTAAACTCATCACTATGATTTTCCTACAGCAAAGAAAAATATAATCATGCCTGACAGAAAAAACGGGATTCACAGCTTTTCAAGGCTGTCAGTGATATTCTGTATTTTTAGGATAAGTAGCTTTGCTTGTTTCAAAATAAATGATATACCTTTAATTGAGCTTTGCTTTTAAATGCCATTGGAATTGTAACTGAACTAAATCGACCAAAATAATGAAAGAATTTTATAAGATTCCATCAGGGAATCTTAATGATTGAATGAGAATTTTTGAGTTGTATTAGTCTAGTCTCCATACAGGCAAAACATTTGGACAAAATATGACAAAAATGGCATAACTTTTTCTTTATACCTTATTATTCATTTAAGAAGTCTCATTAGTTTCTTATAACAGACACAGTGATTTTCATTTAGATTTAATTACTGCTTTCCTGAGATAACCCAAGTAAAATATTTATCGTTTAAAGGAATAAATAGTGATAACATTTTTATGATTCAGAATTATTCTTTAGTGTCCTCATAAACCTCAACTCTGCCCAACTAACACATGAAGAAGATGCAATATAAATGTACAGTCTATTATGTTTTATATCCTTTTAAAAACCTAAGAGCTTTAGAAACTACTTTATGAGTCTTTGGGGACTGATGTAAATTATACAACAAAATTTTTATTCTCAATACTGTTTAACACCCTCTTTCAGCATTTCAGATGTCTCTATCTGTGGTTTGAGGAGAAAAGATTAGTGTATGACTTATTATTTTTAATGTCTCACTGAGAAGAAAATGCCTCAGCAACATTCACTTCTTTTGAGGATTCCAACATTAAGACATGCTTGAGCACATTGGTGAAGCTGACAGAAATCAGTCCATTGGAATGAAAAGTCCTGGAGCAAGCAGCTTTCCTCCTATTTCTGTAGCAAGAAGCTGAGAGTATGGATGACAGAGAAGAACAGGAGCTAGAAATGTGCTATGCCAGAGCACAGACAGCCTGGGAGTGTGGAAACAAGGCTGTTTTTCAGTTATGTGAAAATGTGACCTCTTCATATCAGAGACAAGTAACTACCCCTCAATGAGAGTCAAGTGCTGCTACCTCCTAAAAGCAAAGTCATAGTGGCTTATTTTGTAATGAGGTGGAGACTTTACAAAAAGGTCAGAGGCAAGGAAGTGCTGATGAGGAGTTTCTTATGTAATTTTACTGACTCTGGGTGATTTCTTCAGGGAGGGATGTGAATCTCTATACCTGGGTTCTACTTTTGAAGTAAAATACTGAAGTGAAACTTACAGTGTTTGCTGCCATGTATCTCAGGATTCACTGACATAATTAAATCCTTGCAAAACTCATGCAAGGTATTTTGTATAGGTAATCCATACCTGACACTTTATGCTTATTTTGTTATTGAATTTCCTTTCTTTCCAATTGCCTTGGTCATAAAGCTTAAGAAAAATTAAAAAATGCTGGTATTTCTTGTACATTGAAAACTCACTACTTGAAATATAAAGCTGTATTAGCTCTAACTCACATCTTCCCTTCCTTTTTGTTTTTTTTTTTTTTTTTCTGAGAAAACTTTGACATATCACTGCAATATGTATATATACGTAAGCTTGAGAATTGGTCATTTAAAAGAGGAAAACCAAGATAGTCAATGAGAAATTCACCCACAGGGAGTAACTCATGCTTCCCCACAGGTGCCTGCCAGTGAGCAAGGATCAATGTAGTAATTTAAAAAAAGCACAACCCTTTTGCTTACAGAAAAAATGTGGTTGGCCTGTCAGTCTGCTGCTTTTCACTCTTTGAACAGAGGCCAGATTTCAGTGACATTGCTACAGAGCAGCCAAGAGGTGACTGTAACACATGGGACCCTACTGAACTAACTACACCAGCCATGCCAAGACTGCATCCATGTTAATCAAATATTCCTAGGAGCACACTTTGACTGAAGAGGGGTGTCGATTGATGTTTATTAGTTCTCATTCTCCAGAGCAATTGGGCTGCTCAGAGCAAGTCTGCTCTGAGTCCTGAACCATACCTGGCAATAGCTCATGTGACGTGGAACAGAGTCACACCTGGCGGCATCCTCACAGACTGATGCATTTCAGTGCAAGGAACAGTGACAGGAATAATTTAATTTCCTAATATAGGCATGCCCTTAAAGACCAGGGCATAATAATAGGTTCACAAGCTTAGTCCAAATCATGTGTACTTGCTCCGATGACCAGATGTTTTCAGGTCTTCATACTTCTGCTGTTTCTTAGACCAAAGAGAAGTTAATGAAAAAATTTAGAATGATTTGACTTTCAAGAGTGCAAGTTAGTAGTAAATATGAGGAAAAAAGAGTATTTTTAAACAAAATAAATTTTTTCCTTTCTAATTTACCCACAGAAACATAAAAATGTGTTTGTTAGCTGTGCTTACTAAGCTTTCTGTTCCAGAAATAAATTATTTTGCTGCAGTTCATCAAAAAGATATATCAGCCTTGGTTTGTACTATTACTCTTGATGAAGTTGTCACTGTTCTAAAATAATTAAATTAAATGCAAGAACAACTTCTCTTCACCTCTTACTAAACATATACTTTCAGTAATGACATTAGCAGAAATTGGTGATTGCTTAAAGAGATTTCAGCCTCTGGAGTAAAAGGCATTAGAAAGAACAAGAACAAATGGAAAAAGTAAATGAACAGGTTCTGTTTCATTGCAACTGAGTTTATAATGCAGTATTTTGGCTATTGTAAGTGCATTTAAAATTATGTATTAATTAAATAAATATTACCAAAAGTTGCCTGTTTAGGATTAATTGAACTTTTGTTGGTTTTTCTTTGTTTGTGTGTATAGACGAGAATGATCTTGACAAAAAATATACTGCCAGAGTTGTTTTGATTTATTATTAAAACTAAATATTCAAACTTCAATTTTCTGAGTTTAAATATTTTTACATTTTTAATAATTTTAGACATGAGACATCTGTGGCTGAAACCCAAATTCTCATTTAAGTAAACTTATGCATATATTTGAAAATTCCAGAGATATTTATTCAGACCACTTCCTAAAGTTCTTATAGTTTAGACCACACGATTATTATCAAGAGATTCTACATTCATGCTTCAGAGAAATCTTTCTTTGAAAGAACAAAAGATCCAGTCAATCATAGCAGGCTATGAAAAACACAGCATAAGAAACCAGAGAAATTGCTCTTACAATTTTTTCATTGTTTACAGCTGAGCATTTAAATAAAAAAGTTTATTTTGTCTTCCTTTAATTGTATTTTTGGCTAATTTTCCTCCAGCTGTTAATATAAGTTTTAAGCATAAACCTGGCATATTTAAATAAATACTTACACGTTCTAGTAATTTATATATATATATATATAGGTGAGTTAAAGTAAATTTAGAAAATCCTTGTGCCATTGATATAACATGACAGCCGCTAAGTATGGTCAAATAAATAAGAATTAATTGTATAACTACAATGGATAAGACTGGAAAAAACATATTTGGGTGCTTTGTTGGTGTCAGTGGCTTATGGGTCGGAAAGGGCACCCGACAGCCAGATTCTAAACACTTCCAGATGTGAGAGCCAGAACTCATCCAGATCTGAGAACTGGACTCAGAGTAGGGTCTTCTGTGGACGAGCAGTGCTCAGGGTGTTGTAGAGAGGGCAAAAGTGAGTGAGCAATTTGTCCTGCATTTTGAGGGCCTTGCCTTGGCATAGCTAAGCACAAACAGTAAAAGAAACTGTGTAGTTAACATGGCTTCAGCCTCTGAAGCTAGAACAAAGGAGGATCAGTGCCAAGGTTAAGGAGGAGTCCTGAGAGGTAAACAAGTTTTCTCAGCTCATATGGACACCTGTTATACTCCAATTAGCACTGGACAACAAAGTATGTTTCTTTTATGTACCCAATGCTGTGGAAGAAGAATCACGCGTCGGGGTGTAGTAACAGTATATAACGAGTATCCTTCTTGCAATAAACGGACATTTTGCCGATCATATTGGTCTGAGAGCAATCTGTTCGAGCCCCTCCGCCTACAGGGTGTTAAGAGTCCTGAAATGCCATTTGCATTCTCTCTTATCACAGGAACCTCAGCACTGAATGTGAGTTGGCTGAGTTCATTATCTAGGAAGGACATGACTTTTCAGGTAGCAATATATGTTGAATGGAAATGATATGGCCTTCATAACTCTCAGGGGTAGTGGAGGAAAAGTACAGCTTTAAGTATTTATGTTTGTCAAATATTTTTGTAGTGTACCTAACACAGGGGACCCCTGGTGGCCTAGTGGTTAGCATGCAGGACTCTCACCTCTGCGACCCAGGTTCGAATCCCAGCCAGTCCCCTGGGCAGATGGAGCCCGTTAGCCCTGTGAGGCCATCCATCTATGAGAAGGTCACTCTAAACAAACCTACGTCCTGAGGACCTCACTGCCATTGTCCAAGCGCGCTTGGCCCCGGCAGATGAACCTTAGGATTAAAGGGTGGGCTCAGTTCAGCGCAGGCTGCGTCTCACCTAAAAAATCCATTGCGCAGGCTGGAAAGGTAAAAAGACCTTTCCCCAAATCTTCGTTCACGAAGACTGGCCATTATTATTATTACCCAACACAAGAGGATACATTAAAATCAAGAGGTAGAAATGAAATTGCTGAGTCAGTCAGGGATAATAAATTTTTTATAGTAAAAGCACCAACAGACACATAATTTCTTAATTATGCCTTGGCCAAGCAGGACATAACTTCACAACATGTATATCGCCAATGAAATATCAGGAATGGTACAACTTGTGATTGCCTTGCTAAGAAAAGGTGAGGCTATTGCTTCCTAGAGGTTCATGTGCTATTTAAAACAACAGATAAACACAGTTTCTCAAAAGCTTTCTGTCTTTATTTATTTAGTTATTTAGTTATAAACACTTGTTTTCCAATTCCTCACAGGCCTTCTGTGTTCATTTTTGCTGACAGAGAGGCTAGGATGTTTTTAAGGCCTTTATTCATAGTGACTTATGAGAAATAAAATCTTTTGAGAGGGTAAAGAAGAAACATTGTTAATGATATCTTCAATATAATGATAAAATCTTGTGTATGTCTTCATTCTTTTTTAGAAATCTCTTGGCTTTGCTTTTCTTTCATACTATTTTCTAAGTTTGAAAGTGTTTCTTGCTTTTCACCATGTAAATATTGTCTTTATGACTTATTAGCTGTTTTTAAATCCAATCTTTTAATAATAATTTTAGTACATGGGGCTTCGCGCGGGCGGGAAACTTCCGCGCTGTGCGCACGGAGCTCCGCGCCTGGCCGGTGGCCCTGAACACGCCATGCGGGACCCCGCTAGGCTCGGGGGCTGCTGCAGGCGCTGTGCAGGACGCCGCGCCGGCCCGGGGGCTTCGCGCGGGCGGGAAACTTCCGCGCTG